>NW_027480455.1:2449629-2755833 GCF_051401765.1 Calliopsis andreniformis | reverse complement strand
CTCACTCCTCAACAATCAGATGTCAATCCTCAATCCTCAATAGAATACCATCAATTCACAGTTTTCATTACTCAATACTCAATCTGCATTCTTCAAATCTCTATCCACAAACATCAATCCTCATCACTCTGCCCTCAACACTCAGTCCCCAATCCTCAATATTCAATCCTCAATTCTCAACCCTCAATCCACAATCCTCAACCTTCAATCCTCAATACTCAGTCTTCAATGCTCAATCCTCAATACTCAATCCTCAATTCTCAATCCCCAATCGTCAATCTTCAATCCTCAACACTCAATCTTCAATCCTCAATCCTCAATCCTCAATCCTCAATCCTCATTCTTCAATCCGCAATACCCAATCCTCAATCTTCAATCCTCAATCCTCAATCCTCAATACTCAATCATCAATCCTCAGTCCTCAGTCCTCAAATCTCAACCCTCAACCCTCGGCCCTCATCCTCAATCCTCAACCCTCAATCCACAATCCTCAACCTTCTTCCTCAATACTCAATCTTCAATCCTCAATCCTCGGTCCTCAAACCTCAATTCTGAATTCTCAATCCTGAATCCTCAATCTTCAGCCCTCAGTCCTCAACAATCAGTTGTCAATCCTCAATCCTCAATAGAATATCCTCAATTCACAGCTTTCAATACTCAATACTCAATCTGCATTCTTCAAATCTCTATCCACAAACATCAATTCTCATCACTCAACCCTCAACACTCAGTCCTCAATGTTCAATCCTCAATCCTCAATTCTCAATCTTCAATCCTCAATACTGAATCTTCAATCCTCAATCCTCAATCCTCAATCTTCAACCCTCAATCCTCAATCCTCAATCCTCAATCGTCAATCTTCAATCCTCAATACTCAATCTTCAATCCTCAATCCTCAATCCTCAATCCTCAATCCTCAATCCTCAATCCTCAATCCTCAATCCTCAATCCTCAATCCTCAAACCTCAATTTTCAATCCTCAATACTCAGTCCTCAATCCTCAATCATCAATCCTCAATCCTCAATCCTCAATCGTCAGTCCTCAATCCTCAATACTCAATCTTCAATACTCAATCCTCAATCCTCAAACCTCAATCCTCAATCCTCAATCCTCAATCCTCAATCCTCAATCCTCAATCTTCAATCCTCAATACTCAATCTGCAATCTTCAATCCTCAATCCTCAATTCTCAATCCTCATTCTTCAATCCTCAATACCCAATCCCCAATCTTCAATCCTCAATCCTGAATCCACAATTCTCTATCCTCAATCCTCAATCCTCAGACCTCAAACATCAATACCCAACCCTCAGTCCTCGTCCTCAATACACAACCCTCAATCCTCGATCCTCAATCTTCAATCATCAATATTCAATCTTGAATCCTGAATCCTCAATCCTCAATACTCAATCCCCTATCCACAATGTTCAATCCTCAATACCAATCCTCAATCTTCAATCCTCAATCCTCAATCCTCAATTCTCAATCCTCAATCCTCATTCTTCAATCATCAATACCCAATCCTCAATCCTCAATATTCAATCCTCAATACTAAATTTTCAATCCTCAATCCTCAATCCTCAATCCTCAATCCTCAATCCTCAGTCATCAATCCTCAATCTTCAATACTCAATAATCAATCTCCAATCCTAGATCCTCAATCCCCAATCCTCAATCTTCAATCCTCAATCCTCAATCCTCAATTCTCAATCCTCAATCCTCATTCTTCAATCCTCAATACCCAATCCTCAATCCTCAATATTCAATCCTCAATACTCAATCTTCAATCCTCAATCCTCAATCCTCAATCCTCAATCCTCAATCCTCAATCTTCAGGCATCAAACGTCAATCTTCAATACCCAATAATCAATCACCAATCCTAGATCCTCAATCACCAATCCTCAATCCTTGATCCTCAATCTTAAATCCTCAATCCCCAGTCCTCAATCTTCAATCCTCAATCCTCAATCCTCAAACCTCAATCCTCATTATTCAACACACAATCCTCAACCATCAATCCACAATACTCAACCATCAATCCTCAATACTCAGTCTTCAATCCTCAACCCTCAGTCCTCATCCTCAATTCTCAATTCTCAATGCTCAGTCCTCAATCCTCAATCCTCAACCCTCAATTATCAATCCTCAATCCTCAATCTTCGATCCTCAATAACCAACCTCCAATCCTAGATCCACAATCCCCAATCCTCAATCCTTAATCCTCAATCTTCAATCCTCAATCCCCAGTCCTCAATCTTCAATCCTCAATGTTCAATCCTCAATCCTCAATCCTCAATCCTCAATCCTCAATCCTCAATCCTCAATATTCAACACACAACCCTCAGCCATCAATCCTCAATACTCAACCATCAATCCTCAATACTCAACCATCAATCCTCAATTCTCAATACTCAATAGAATATCCTGAATTCTCATGGTTCAATACTCAATCCACAATATTCAATAATCAAATCTCAATCCTCAAACATCAATTCTCTACACTCAATCCTCAACACTCAGTCCCCAATCCTCAATCTTCAATCCTCAATCCCCAATCCTCAATCTTCATCCCTCAATACTCAATCCTCAATCCTCAATCCTCAATCCTCAATCCTCAATCCTCAATCCTCAATCTTCATCCCTCAATACTCAATCCTCAATCCTCAATCTTCAATCCTCAATCTTCAATCCTCAATACTGAATGTTCAATCGTCAATCCTCAATCCTCAATCCTAATTCCTCAATCCTCAATCCTCAATCGTCAATTCTCAGTCCCCAATCCTCAACATTCAATCCTCAATCCTCAATCCTCAATCCTCAAACCTCAATCCTCAATCCTCAGTCCTCAGTCCTCAAACCTCAACCGTCAACCCTCAGTCATCAATACTCAATCTTCAATACTCAATCGTCAATCCTCAGTCCTCAATCCTCAATCCTCAATCCTCGTTCCTCAAACCTCAATCCTCAACCCTCAGGCCTCATCCTCAATACTCAATTCTCAATGCTCAGTCCTCAATCCTCAATCCTCAACCCTCAATCCTCAATCCTCAATCCTCAACCTTCAATCCTCAATAACCAACCTCCAATCCTAGATCCTCAATCCCCAATCCTCAATCCTTAATCCTCAATCTTCAATCCTCAATCCCCAGTCCTCAATCTTCAATCCTCAATGTTCAATCCTCCATCCCCAATCCTCAATCCTTAATCCTCAATCTTCAATCCTCAATCCCCAGTCCTCAATCTTCAATCCTCAATCCTCAATCCTCAAACCTCAATCCTCATTATTCAACACACAAACCTCAACCATCAATCCACAATACTCAACCATCAATCCTCAATACTCAGTCTTCAATCCTCAATCCTCAATCCTCAATCCTCATGCGTCAATCCTCTATCCTCAATCCACAACCCTCATCCTCGGCCCTCAAACCTCAATCCCGAATCCTCAATCCTGAATCCTCAGTCTTCAGCCCTCAGTCCTCAACAATCAATCGTCAATCCTCAATCCTCAGACCTCAAACATCAATATTCAATCCTCAGTCCTCGTCCTCAGTCCGCAACCCTCAATCCTCAATCCTCAATCTTCAATCATCAATATTCAATCTTCAATCCTCAATACTCAATCCTCAATCCTCAATCCTCAATCCTTAATCTTCAATCCTCAATCCTCAATCCTCAATCCTCAATCCTCAATCCCCAGTCCTCAAACCTCAATCCTTAATCCTCAATCCTGAATCCTCAATGTTCAGCCCTCACTCCTCAACAATCAGTTGTCAATCCTCAATCCTCAATAGAATACCATCAATTCACAGTTTTCATTACTCAATACTCAATCTGCATTCTTCAAATCTCTATCCACAAACATCAATCCTCATCACTCAGCCCTCAACACTCAGTCCCCAATCCTCAATATTCAATCCTCAATTCTCAACCCTCAATCCACAATCCTCAACCTTCAATCCTCAATACTCAGTCTTCAATGCTCAATCCTCAATACTCAATCCTCAATTCTCAATACTCAATCGTCAATCTTCAATCCTCAACACTCAATCTTCAATCCTCAATCCTCAATCCTCAATCCTCAATCCTCATTCTTCAATCCGCAATACCCAATCCTCAATCTTCAATCCTCAATCCTCAATCCTCAATACTCAATCCTCAATCCTCAGTCCTCAGTCCTCAAATCTCAACCCTCAACCCTCGGCCCTCATCCTCAATCCTCAACCCTCAATCCTCAATCCTCAACCTTCTTCCTCAATACTCAATCTTCAATCCTCAATCCTCAGTCCTCAAACCTCAATTCTGAATTCTCAATCCTGAATCCTCAATCTTCAGCCCTCAGTCCTCAACAATCAGTTGTCAATCCTCAATCCTCAATAGAATATCCACAATTCACAGCTTTCAATACTCAATACTCAATCTGCATTCTTCAAATCTCTATCCACAAACATCAATTCTCATCACTCAACCCTCAACACTCAGTCCTCAATGTTCAATCCTCAATCCTCAATTCTCAATCTTCAATCCTCAATACTGAATCTTCAATCCTCAATCCTCAATCCTCAATCCTCAATCCTCAATCCTCAATCCTCAATCCTCAATTTTCAATCCTCAATACTCAATCTTCAATCCTCAATCCTCAATCCTCAATCCTCAACCCTCAATCGTCAGTCTTCAATCCTCAATACTCAATCTTCATTCCTTAATCCTCAATCCTCAAACCTCAATCCTCAATCCTCAATCCTCAATCTTCAATCCTCAATACTCAATCTGCAATCTTCAAATCTCTATCCACAAACATCAATTCTCATCACTCAACCCTCAACACTCAGTCCTCAATGTTCAATCCTCAATCCTCAATTCTCAATTTTCAATCCTCAATACTGAATCTTCAATCCTCAATCCTCAGTCCTCAATCCTCAATCCTCAATCCTCAATCCTCAATCCTCAATTTTCAATCCTCAATACTCAATCTTCAATCCTCAATCCTCAATCCTCAATCCTCAACCCTCAATCGTCAGTCTTCAATCCTCAATACTCAATCTTCATTCCTTAATCCTCAATCCTCAAACCTCAATCCTCAATCCTCAGTCCTCAATCTTCAATCCTCTATACTCAATCTGCAATCTTCAATCCTCAACCCTCAATCCTTAATCCTCATTCTTCAATCCTCAACACTCAATCCTCAATCGTCAATCTTCAATCCTCAATCCTCAATCCTCAATCCTCGATCCTCAATCCTCAATCCTCAATCGTCAATCTCCAATCCTGAATACTCAATCTTCAATACTCAATCCTCAATCCCCAATCCTCAATCCTGATTCTTCAATCCTCAGTACCCAATCCTCAATCTTCAATCCTCAATCCTCAATCCTCAATCCTCAATCTTCAATGCTCAATATTCAATCCTCAATACTGAATGTTCAATCGTCAATCCTCAATCCTCAATCCTAATTCCTCAATCCTCAATCCTCAATCTTCAATCCTCAGTCCCCAATCCTCAACATTCAATCCTCAATCCTCAATCCTCAATCCTCAAACCTCAACCCTCAATCCTCTGTCCTCAGTCCTCAAACCTCAGCCGTCAACCCTCAGTCATCAATCCTCAATCTTCAATACTCAATCGTCAATCCTCAGTCCTCAATCCTCAATCCTCAATCCTCGTTCCTGAAACCTCAATCCTCAACCCTCAGGCCTCATCCTCAATTCTCAATTCTCAATGCTCAGTCCTCAATCCTCAATCCTCAACCCTCAATCCTCAATCCTCAATCCTCAACCTTCAATCCTCAATAACCAACCTCCAATCCTAGATCCTCAATCCCCAATCCTCAATCCTTAATCCTCAATCTTCAATCCTCAATCCCCAGGCCTCAATCTTCAATCCTCAATGCTCAACCCTCAATCCTCAATCCTCAGTCCTCAATCCTCAATCTTCTTCCTCAATACTCGATCTTCAATCCTCAATCCTCAGTCCTCAAACCTCAATTCTGAATTCTCAATCCTGAATCCTCTATCTTCAGCCGTCAGTCCTCAACAATCAGTTGTCAATCCTCAATCCTCAATAGAATATCCTCAATTCACAGCTTTCAATACTCAATACTCAATCTGCATTCTTCAAATATCTATCCACAAACATCAATTCTCATCACTCAACCCTCAACACTCAGTCCTCAATGTTCAATCCTCAATCCTCAATTCTCAATCTTCAATCCTCAATACTGAATCTTCAATCCTCAATCCTCAATCCTCAATCCTCAATACTCAATCCTCAATCCTCAAACCTCAATTTTCAATCCTCAATACTCAATCCTCAATCCTCAATCCTCAATCCTCAATCCTCAATCCTCAATCGTCAGTCCACAATCCTCAATACTCAATCTTCAATACTCAATCCTCAATCTTCAAACCTCAATCCTCAATCCTCAAACCTCAATCCTCAATCCTCAATCCTCAATCTTCAATCCTCAATACTCAATCTGCAATCTTCAATCCTCAATCCTCAATACTCAATCCTCATTGTTCAATCCTCAATACCCAATCCCCAATCTTCAATCCTCAATCCTGAATCCACAATTCTCAATCCTCAATCCTCAATCCTCAGACCTCAAACATCAATACCCAACCCTCAGTCCTCGTCCTCAATACACAACCCTCAATCCTCGATCCTCAATCTTCAATCATCAATATTCAATCTTGAATCCTGAATCCTCTATCCTCAATACTCAATCCTCTATCCACAATGTTCAATCCTCAATACCAATCCTCAATCTTCATTCCTCAATCCTCAATCCTCAATTCTCAATCCTCGATCCTCATTCTTCAGTCATCAATACCCAATCCTCAATCCTCAATATTCAATCCTCAATACTAAATTTTCAATCCTCAATCCTCAATCCTCAATCCTCAATCCTCAGTCATCAATCCTCAATCTTCAATACTCAATAATCAATCTCCAATCCTAGATCCTCAATCCCCAATCCTCAATCTTCAATCCTCAATCCTCAATCCTCAATTCTCAATCCTCAATCCTCATTCTTCAATCTTCAATACCCAATCCTCAATCCTCAATATTCAATCCTCAATACTCAATCTTCAATCCTCAATCCTCAATCCTCAATCCTCAATCCTCAATCCTCAATCCTCAGGCATCAAACGTCAATCTTCAATACTCAATAGTCAATCACCAATCCTAGATCCTCAATCCCCAATCCTCAATCCTTAATCCTCAATCTTCAATCCTCAATCCCCAGTCCTCAATCTTCAATCCTCAATCCTCAATCCTCAAACCTCAATCCTCATTATTCAACACACAATCCTCAATAATCAATCCACAATACTCAACCATCAATCCTCAATACTCAGTCTTCAATCCTCAATCCTCAATCCTCAATCCTCAATCCTGAATCCTCAATCCTCAATCTTCAATCCTCAATACTCAATCTTCAATCCTCAATCCTCAATCCTCAATCCTCAATCCTCACTCATCAATCCTCAACACCCAATCCTCAGTCTTCAATCCTCAATCCTCAATCCTCAATTCTCAATCCTCAATCCTCAATTCTCAGACCTCAAACATCAATACTCAACCCTCAGTCCTCGTCCTCAATCCACCACCCTCAATCCCCGATCTTCAATCTTCAACCATCAATATTCAATCTTGAATCCTGAATCCTCAAACCTCAATACTCAATCCTCAATCCTCAATCATCAATACTCAATCTTCAGTACTCAATCCTCAATCCTCAATCCTCAATCCTCAATCCTCAAACCTCAATCATCAGTCCTCAAACCTCAATCCTCATCCCTCAGTCCTCATCCTCAATTCTGAATTCTCAATCCTGAATCCTCAATCCTCAATCTTCAATCCTCAATAACCAATCTCCAATCTTAGATACTCAATCCCCAATCTTCAGTCCTTAATCCTCAATATTGAATCCTCATTCCCCAGTCCTCAATCTTCAATCCACAATGCTCAATCCTCTATCCTCAATCCTCAGTCCTCAATCCTCAATCCTCAATCCTCCAACCTCAATCCTCAACCGTCAGTCCTCGTCCTCAATCCTCAAACCTCAATCCTCAATCCTCAATCTTCAATCATCAATAATCAATCTTCAATACTCAATCCTCAATCCTCAATCCTCAATCCTCAATCCTCAATATTCAACACACAGCCCTCCACCATCAATCCTCAATACTCAACCATCAATCCTCAATTCTCAATACTCAATAGAATATCCTGAATTCTCATGGTTCAATACTTAATCCACAAAGTTCAATAATCAAATCTCAATCCGCAAACATCAATTTTCAACACTCAATCCTCAATACTCAGTCCCCTCTCTTCAATCCTGAATACTCAATCCTCAACCTTCAATCCTCAATCCTCAGTCCGCAATCCTCAATCCTCAATCCTCAATCCTCAATCTTCAATCCTCGGTCCCAAATCCTCAATCTTCAAAACTCAATACTCAATCCTCAATCCTCAATCTTCAATCCTCAATCCTCAATCCTCAATCCTCAATCGTCAATCTTCAATCCTCAATACTCAATCCTCAATCCTCAATCCTCAATCTTCAATCCTCAGTCCCAAATCCTCAATCTTCAATACTCAATACTCAATCCTCAATCCTCAATCTTCAATCCTCAATCCTCAATCCTCAACCCTCAATCGTCAATCTTCAATCCTCAATACTCAATCTTCAATCCTCAATCCTCAATCCTCAATCCTCAATCCTCATTCTTCAATCCTGAATACCCAACCCTCAATCTTCAATCCTCAATCCTCAATCCTCAATCCTCAATCCTCTTTCTTGAATCCTCAATACCCAATCCTCAATCTTCAATCCTCAATCCTCATTCCTCAATTCTCAATCGTCAATCCTCAATCCTCAGACCTCAAACATCAATACTCAACCCTGAGTCCTCGTCCTCAATCCACAACCCTCAATCCTCTATCCTCAATCTTCAATCCTCAATCCTCAATCCTCTATCCTCAATCCTCAATCCTCAACCGCCAGTCCACGACCACAATCCTCAACCCTCAATCCTGGATACTCAATCTTCAATCATCAATATTCAATCTTGAATCCTGAATCCTCAATACTCAATGCTCAATCCTCTATCCACAATGTTCAATCCTCAATACCCAATCATCAATCATCAATCTTCAATCCTCAATCCTCAATCCTCAATTCTCAATCCTCAATCCTCATTGTTCAATCCTCAATACCCAATCCTCAATCCTCAATATTCAATCCTCAATACTCAATCTTCATTCCTCTATCCTAAATCCGCAATCCTCAATCCTCAATCCTCAGTCATCAATCCTCAATCTTCAGTACACAATAATCAATCTCCAATCCTAGATCCTCAATCCCCAATCCTCAATCCTTAATCCTCAATCTTCAATCCTCAAACCCCAGTCCTCAATCTTCAATCCTCAATCCTCAATCCTCAATCCTCAATACTCAATATTCAACACACAACCCTCAACCATCAATCCTCAACACTCAACCATTAATCCTCAATTCTCATTACTCAACAGAATATCCTGAATTCTCATGGTTCAATGCTCGATCCACAATATTCATTAATCAAATCTCAATCCTCAAACATCAGTTCTCAACACAAAATCCGTAACAATCACTCCTCTCTCTTCAATCCTCCATCCTCAATCCTCAATCCTCAAGTGTCAATCCTCGATCCTCAATACTCAACCCTCAATCCTCAGTCCTCAATCTTCAATCCTCAATCCTCAGTCCTCAATCTTCAATCCTCAATACTCAATCTTCAATCCTCAATCCTCAATTCTCTATCCTCAACCCTCAATCCTCAATCCTCAACCCCCAATCCTCAATCTTCAATCCTCAATCATCAATCCTCAATCCTCAATCCTCAAACCTCAATCCTCAACCCTCAGTCCTCATCCTCAATTGTCAATTCTCAATCCTCTATCCTTAATCCTCAGTCTTCAATCCTCAATAATCAATCTCCAATCCTAGATCCTCAATCCCCAATCCTCAATCCTTAATCCTCAATCTTCAATCCTCAATCCCCAGGCCTCAATCTTCAATCCTCAATCCTCAGTCCTCAATCCTCAGTCCTCAATCCTCAATCCTCAATCCTCAAGCCTCAATCCTCAACCGTCAGTCCTCGTCCTCAATCCACAACCCTCAATCCTCAATCCTCAATCTTCAATCATCAATACTCAATCTTCAATCTTCAACCCTCAATCCTCACTCCTCAATCCTCAATCCTCAATATTCAACACACAACCCTCAACCATCAATCCTCAATACTCAACCATCAATCCTCAATTCTCAATACTCAACTTAATATCCTGAATTCTCATGGTTCAATGCTCAATCCACAATATTCATTAATCAAATCTCAATCCTCAAATATCAATTCTCAACACACAATCCTCAACACTCAGTCCTCTCTCTTCAATCCTCCATCCTCAATCCTCAATCCTCAAGCGTCAATCCTCGATCCTCAGTCCTCAACCCTCAGTCCTCAGTCCTCAAACCTCAATCCCGAATCCTCAATCCTGAATCCTCACTCTTCAGCCTTCAGTCCTCAACAATCAACCGTCAATCCTCAATAATCAATAGAATATCCTCAATTCACAGTTTTCAATACTCAATCCCCAATCTTCAATCTTCAAATCTCAATCCACAAGCGTCAATTCTCATCACTCAACCCTCAACACTCAGTCCTCAATCTTCAATCCTCAATCCTCAGTCCTCAATCTTCAATCCTCAATTCTCAATCTTCAATCCTCAATCCTCAATTCTCTATCCTCAACCCTCAATCCTCAATCCTCAATCCCCAATCCTCAATCTTCAATCCTCAATCATCAATCCTCAATCCTCAATCCTCAAACCTCAATCTTCAATCCTCAATCATCAATCCTCAATCCTCAATCCTCAAACCTCAATCCTCAACCGTCAGTCCTCATCCTCAATTCTCAATTCTCAGTCCTCAATGCTTAATCCTCAGTCTTCAATCCTCGATAATCAATCTCCAATCCTAGATCCTCAATCCCCAATCCTCAATCCTTAATCCTCAATCTTCAATCCTCAATCCACAGGCCTCAATATTCAATCCTCAATACTCAATCCTCAATCCTCAATCCTCAATCGTCAGTCACCAATACTCAATCTTCAATACTCAATCCTCAATCCTCAATCCTCAATCCTCAATCCTCAACCCTCGGTCATCATTCCTCAAACCTCAATCCTCAACCCTTAGTCCTCATCCTCAATTCTGAATTCTCAATCCTCAATCCTCAGTCCTCATTCTTCAATCCTCAGTACCCAATCCTCAATCTTCAATCCTCAATTCTCAATCCTCAATTCTCAACCCTCAACCCTCAATCCTCAGACCTCAAACATCAATACTCAACCCTGAGTCCTCGTCCTCAATCCACAACCCTCAATCCTCAATCCTCAATCTTCAATCCTCAATCCTCAATCCTCAATCCTCAATCCTCAATCCTCAGTCATCAATATTCAATCCTCAATCCTCAATTATCTATCCTCAACCCTCAATTCTCAATCGTCAATCCTCAATGCCCAATCCTCAATCTTCAATCCTGAATCATCAATCCTCAATCCTCAACCCTCAAACCTCAATCCTCAACCCTCAGTCCTCATTCTCAACTCTCAATTCTCAATCCACAATCCTTAATCCTCAGTCTTCAATCCTCAATAATCAATCTCCAATACTAGATCCTCAATCCCCAATCCTCAATCCTTAATCCTCAATCTTCAATCCTCAATCCCCAGGCCTCAATCTTCAATCCTCAATCCTCAGTCCTCAATCCTCAGTCCTCAATCCTCAATCCTCAATCCTCAAGCCTCAATCCTCAACCGTCAGTCCTCGTCCTCAATCCTCAACCCTCAATCCTCAATCCTCAATTTTCAATCATCAATACTCAATCTTCAATCTTCAACCCTCAATCCTCAATCATCAATCCTCAATCCTCAATCCTCAATCCTCAATCCTCAATATTCAACACACAACCCTCAACCTTCAATCCTCAATGCTCAACCATCAATCCTCAATTCTCAATACTCAACATAATATCGTGAATTCTCATGGTTCAATGCTCAATTCACAATATTCATTAATCAAATCTCAATCCTCAAATATCAATTCTCAACACACAATCCTCAACACTCAGTCCTCTCTCTTCAATCCTCCATCCTCAATCCTCAATCCTCAAGCGTCAATCCTCGATCCTCAGTCCTCAACCCTCAGTCCTCATCCTCAATTCTCAATTCTCAGTCCTCAATCCTTAATCCTCAGTCTTTAATCATCAATAATCAATCTCCAATCCTAGATCCTCAATCCCCAATCCTCAATACTCAATCCTCAATCCTCAATCCTCAATCCTCAACCCTCAGACCTCATCCTCAATCCTCAATTCTCAATCCTCAATCCTCAATCTTCAATCCTCAATACTCAATCTTCAATCCTCAATCCTCAATCCTCGATCCTCAATCCTCAATCCTCAATCGCCAATCTCCAATCCTGAATACTCAATCTTCAATACTCAATCCTCAATCCCCAAACCTCAATCCTGATTCTTCAATCCTCAGTACCCAATCCTCAATCTTCAATCCTCAATCCTCAATCCTCAATACTCAATCGTCAATCCTCAGTCCTCAGTCCTGAAACCTCAACCCTCAACCCTTAGCCCTCATCCTCAATCATCAATCCTCAATCCTCAATCCTCAATCTTCTTCCTCAATACTCAATCTTCAATCCTCAATCCTCAGTCCTCAAACCTCAATTCTGAATTCTCAATCCTGAATCCTCAATCTTCAGCCCTCAGTCCTCAACAATCAGTTGTCAATCCTCAATCCTCAATAGAATATCCTCAATTCACAGCTTTCAATACTCAATACCCAATCTGCATTCTTCAAATCTCTATCCACAAACATCAATTCTC
This sequence comes from Calliopsis andreniformis, assembly GCF_051401765.1. Lineage (NCBI taxonomy): Eukaryota > Metazoa > Arthropoda > Insecta > Hymenoptera > Andrenidae > Calliopsis > Calliopsis andreniformis. The sequence continues at coordinate 2,742,875 of NW_027480455.1, read as the reverse complement.
ATCACTCAACCCTCAACACTCAGTCCTCAATGTTCAATCCTCAACCCTCAATCCTCAATCCTCAATCCTCAATCCTGAATCCTCAATCCTCAATCTTCAATCCTCAATACTCAATCTTCAGTCCTCAATCCTCAATCCTCAATCCTCAATCCTCATTCCTCAATCCTCAACACCCAATCCTCAATCTTCAATCCTCAATCCTCAATCCTCAATTCTCAATCCTCAAACCTCAATCCTCAGACCTCAAACATCAATACTCAACCCTCAGTCCTCGTCCTCAATCCACCACCCTCAATCCCCGATCCTCAATCTTCAATCATCAATATTCAATCTTGAATCCTGAATCCTCAATCCTCAATACTCAATCCTCTATCCACAATGTTCAATCCTCAATACCCAATCTTCAATCTTCAATCCTGAATCCTCAATCCTCAATTCTCAATCCTCAATCCTCATTCTTCAATCCTCAATACCCAATCCTCAATCCTCAATCCTCAATCCTCAATCCTCAATCCTCAATCCTCAATTTTCAATCCTCAATACTCAATCTTCAATCCTCAATCCTCAATCCTCAATCCTCAACCCTCAATCGTCAGTCTTCAATCCTCAATCCTCAATCTTCAATCCTCATTACTCAATCTGCAATCTTCAATCCTCAATCCTCAATCCTCAATCCTCATTCTTCAATCCTCAAACCCAATCCTCAATCGTCAATCTTCAAACCTCAATCCTCAATCCTCAATCCTCGATCCTCAATCCTCAATCCTCAATCGTCAATCTCCAATCCTCAATACTCAATCTTCAATACTGAATCCTCAATCCCCAATCCTCAATCCTGATTCTTCAATCCTCAGTACCCAACCCTCAATCTTCAATCCTCAATTCTCAATCCTCAATCCTCATTGTTCAACCCTCAATCCTCAATCCTCAGTCTTCAATCCTCAATCTTCAATCCTCAATACTGAATGTTCAATCGTCAATCCTCAATCCTCAATCCTAATTCCTCAATCCTCAATCCTCAATCTTCAATCCTCAGTCCCCAATCCTCAACATTCAATCCTCAATCCTCAATCCTCTATCCTCAAACCTCAATCCTCAAACCTCAACCATCAACCCTCTGTCATCAATCCTCAATCTTCAATACTCAATCGTCAATCCTCAGTCCTCAATCCTCAATCCTCAATCCTCGTTCCTCAAACCTAAATCCTCAACCCTCAGGCATCATCCTCAATTCTCAATTCTCAATGCTCAGTCCTCAATCCTCAATCCTCAACCCTCAATCCTCAATCCTCAATCCTCAATCTTCAATCGTCAATAACCAACCTCCAATCCTAGATCCTCAGTCCCCAATCCTCAATCCTTAATCCTCAATCTTCAATCCTCAATCCCCAGTCCTCAATCTTCAATCCTCAATGTTCAATCCTAAATCCTCAATCCTCAGTCCACAATCCTCAATCCTCAATCCACAAACCTCAATCCTCAACCGTCAGTCATCATCCTCAATCCTCAACCCTCAATCCTCAATCCTCAATCTTCAATCATCAATACTCAATCTTCAATCCTCAACCCTCAATCCTCAATCCTCAATCCTCAATCCTTAATATTCAACACACAACCCTCAACCATCAATCCTCAATACTCAACCATCAATCCTCAATCCTCAATACTCAATAGAATATCCTGCATTCTCATGGTTCAATACTCAATCCACAATATTCAATAATCAAATCTCAATCCTCAAACATCAATTCTCTACACTCAATCCTCAACACTCAGTCCTCTCTCTTCAATCCTCCATCCTCAATCCTCAATCCTCAATCCTCATGCGTCAATCCTCGATCCTCAATCCACCACCCTGATTCCTCGGTCCTCAAACCTGAATCCCGAATCCTCAATCCTGAATCCTCAGTCTTCAGCCCTCAGTCCTCAACAATCAATCGTCAATCCTCAGCCCTCAGACGTCAAACATCAATATTCAATCCTCAGTCCTCAATCCTCAACCTTCAATCATCATCATTCAATCTTCAATCCTCAATACTCAATCCTCAATCCTCAATCCTCAATCCTCAATCTTCAATCCTCAATCCTCAATACTCTATCCTCAATCCTCAATCTTCAATCCTCAATCCTCAATCCTCAATCATCAATACTCAATCTTCAGTACTCAATCCTCAATCCTCAATCCTCAATCCTCAATCCTCAAACCTCAATCATCAGTCCTCAAACCTCAATCCTCATCCCTCAGTCCTCATCCTCAATTCTGAATTCTCAATCCTGAATCCTCAATTATCAATCTTCAATCCTCAATAACCAATCTCCAATCTTAGATACTCAATCCCCAATCTTCAGTCCTTAATCCTCAATATTGAATCCTCATTCCCCAGTCTTCAATCTTCAATCCACAATGCTCAATCCTCTATCCTCAATCCTCAGTCCTCAATCCTCAATCCTCAATCCTCCAACCTCAATCCTCAACCGTCAGTCCTCGTCCTCAATCCTCAAACCTCAATCCTCAATCCTCAATCTTCAATCATCAATAATCAATCTTCAATACTCAATCCTCAATCCTCAATCCTCAATCCTCAATCCTCAATATTCAACACACAACCCTCCACCATCAATCCTCAATACTCAACCATCAATCCTCAATTCTCAATACTCAATAGAATATCCTGAATTCTCATGGTTCAATACTTAATCCACAAAGTTCAATAATCAAATCTCAATCCGCAAACATCAATTTTCAACACTCAATCCTCAATACTCAGTCCCCTCTCTTCAATCCTGAATACCCAATCCTCAACCTTCAATCCTCAATCCTCAGTCCGCAATCCTCAATCCTCAATCCTCAATCCTCAATCTTCAATCCTCGGTCCCAAATCCTCAATCTTCAAAACTCAATACTCAATCCTCAATCCTCAATCTTCAATCCTCAATCCTCAATCCTCAATCCTCAATCGTCAATCTTCAATCCTCTATACTCAATCCTCAATCCTCAATCCTCAATCTTCAATCCTCAGTCCCAAATCCTCAATCTTCAATACTCAATACTCAATCCTCAATCCTCAATCTTCAATCCTCAATCCTCAATCCTCAACCCTCAATCGTCAATCTTCAATCCTCAATACTCAATCTTCAATCCTCAATCCTCAATCCTCAATCCTCAATCCTCATTCTTCAATCCTGAATACCCAACCCTCAATCTTCAATCCTCAATCCTCAATCCTCAATCCTCAATCCTCTTTCTTGAATCCTCAATACCCAATCCTCAATCTTCAATCCTCAATCCTCATTCCTCAATTCTCAATCGTCAATCCTCAATCCTCAGACCTCAAACATCAATACTCAACCCTGAGTCCTCGTCCTCAATCCACAACCCTCAATCCTCTATCCTCAATCTTCAATCCTCAATCCTCAATCCTCTATCCTCAATCCTCAATCCTCAACCGCCAGTCCACGACCACAATCCTCAACCCTCAATCCTGGATACTCAATCTTCAATCATCAATATTCAATCTTGAATCCTGAATCCTCAATACTCAATGCTCAATCCTCTATCCACAATGTTCAATCCTCAATACCCAATCATCAATCATCAATCTTCAATCCTCAATCCTCAATCCTCAATTCTCAATCCTCAATCCTCATTGTTCAATCCTCAATACCCAATCCTCAATCCTCAATATTCAATCCTCAATACTCAATCTTCATTCCTCTATCCTAAATCCGCAATCCTCAATCCTCAATCCTCAGTCATCAATCCTCAATCTTCAGTACACAATAATCAATCTCCAATCCTAGATCCTCAATCCCCAATCCTCAATCCTTAATCCTCAATCTTCAATCCTCAATCCTCAATCCTCAATCCTCAATCGTCAATCTTCAATCCTCTATACTCAATCCTCAATCCTCAATCCTCAATCTTCAATCCTCAGTCCCAAATCCTCAATCTTCAATACTCAATACTCAATCCTCAATCCTCAATCTTCAATCCTCAATCCTCAATCCTCAACCCTCAATCGTCAATCTTCAATCCTCAATACTCAATCTTCAATCCTCAATCCTCAATCCTCAATCCTCAATCCTCATTCTTCAATCCTGAATACCCAACCCTCAATCTTCAATCCTCAATCCTCAATCCTCAATCCTCAATCCTCTTTCTTGAATCCTCAATACCCAATCCTCAATCTTCAATCCTCAATCCTCATTCCTCAATTCTCAATCGTCAATCCTCAATCCTCAGACCTCAAACATCAATACTCAACCCTGAGTCCTCGTCCTCAATCCACAACCCTCAATCCTCTATCCTCAATCTTCAATCCTCAATCCTCAATCCTCTATCCTCAATCCTCAATCCTCAACCGCCAGTCCACGACCACAATCCTCAACCCTCAATCCTGGATACTCAATCTTCAATCATCAATATTCAATCTTGAATCCTGAATCCTCAATACTCAATGCTCAATCCTCTATCCACAATGTTCAATCCTCAATACCCAATCATCAATCATCAATCTTCAATCCTCAATCCTCAATCCTCAATTCTCAATCCTCAATCCTCATTGTTCAATCCTCAATACCCAATCCTCAATCCTCAATATTCAATCCTCAATACTCAATCTTCATTCCTCTATCCTAAATCCGCAATCCTCAATCCTCAATCCTCAGTCATCAATCCTCAATCTTCAGTACACAATAATCAATCTCCAATCCTAGATCCTCAATCCCCAATCCTCAATCCTTAATCCTCAATCTTCAATCCTCAAACCCCAGTCCTCAATCTTCAATCCTCAATCCTCAATCCTCAATCCTCAATACTCAATATTCAACACACAACCCTCAACCATCAATCCTCAACACTCAACCATTAATCTTCAATTCTCATTACTCAACAGAATATCCTGAATTCTCATGGTTCAATGCTCGATCCACAATATTCATTAATCAAATCTCAATCCTCAAACATCAGTTCTCAACACAAAATCCGCAACAATCACTCCTCTCTCTTCAATCCTCCATCCTCAATCCTCAATCCTCAAGTGTCAATCCTCGATCCTCAATACTCAACCCTCAATCCTCAGTCCTCAATCTTCAATCCTCAATCCTCAGTCCTCAATCTTCAATCCTCAATACTCAATCTTCAATCCTCAATCCTCAATTCTCTATCCTCAACCCTCAATCCTCAATCCTCAACCCCCAATCCTCAATCTTCAATCCTCAATCATCAATCCTCAATCCTCAATCCTCAAACCTCAATCCTCAACCCTCAGTCCTCATCCTCAATTGTCAATTCTCAATCCTCTATCCTTAATCCTCAGTCTTCAATCCTCAATAATCAATCTCCAATCCTAGATCCTCAATCCCCAATCCTCAATCCTTAATCCTCAATCTTCAATCCTCAATCCCCAGGCCTCAATCTTCAATCCTCAATCCTCAGTCCTCAATCCTCAGTCCTCAATCCTCAATCCTCAATCCTCAAGCCTCAATCCTCAACCGTCAGTCCTCGTCCTCAATCCACAACCCTCAATCCTCAATCCTCAATCTTCAATCATCAATACTCAATCTTCAATCTTCAACCCTCAATCCTCACTCCTCAATCCTCAATCCTCAATATTCAACACACAACCCTCAACCATCAATCCTCAATACTCAACCATCAATCCTCAATTCTCAATACTCAACTTAATATCCTGAATTCTCATGGTTCAATGCTCAATCCACAATATTCATTAATCAAATCTCAATCCTCAAATATCAATTCTCAACACACAATCCTCAACACTCAGTCCTCTCTCTTCAATCCTCCATCCTCAATCCTCAATCCTCAAGCGTCAATCCTCGATCCTCAGTCCTCAACCCTCAGTCCTCAGTCCTCAAACCTCAATCCCGAATCCTCAATCCTGAATCCTCACTCTTCAGCCTTCAGTCCTCAACAATCAACCGTCAATCCTCAATAATCAATAGAATATCCTCAATTCACAGTTTTCAATACTCAATCCCCAATCTTCAATCTTCAAATCTCAATCCACAAGCGTCAATTCTCATCACTCAACCCTCAACACTCAGTCCTCAATCTTCAATCCTCAAACCTCAGTCCTCAATCTTCAATCCTCAATTCTCAATCTTCAATCCTCAATCCTCAATTCTCTATCCTCAACCCTCAATCCTCAATCCTCAATCCCCAATCCTCAATCTTCAATCCTCAATCATCAATCCTCAATCCTCAATCCTCAAACCTCAATCTTCAATCCTCAATCATCAATCCTCAATCCTCAATCCTCAAACCTCAATCCTCAACCGTCAGTCCTCATCCTCAATTCTCAATTCTCAGTCCTCAATGCTTAATCCTCAGTCTTCAATCCTCGATAATCAATCTCCAATCCTAGATCCTCAATCCCCAATCCTCAATCCTTAATCCTCAATCTTCAATCCTCAATCCACAGGCCTCAATATTCAATCCTCAATACTCAATCCTCAATCCTCAATCCTCAATCGTCAGTCACCAATACTCAATCTTCAATACTCAATCCTCAATCCTCAATCCTCAATCCTCAATCCTCAACCCTCAGTCATCATTCCTCAAACCTCAATCCTCAACCCTTAGTCCTCATCCTCAATTCTGAATTCTCAATCCTCAATCCTCAGTCCTCATTCTTCAATCCTCAGTACCCAATCCTCAATCTTCAATCCTCAATTCTCAATCCTCAATTCTCAACCCTCAACCCTCAATCCTCAGACCTCAAACATCAATACTCAACCCTGAGTCCTCGTCCTCAATCCACAACCCTCAATCCTCAATCCTCAGTCTTCAATCCTCAATCCTCAATCCTCAATCCTCAATCCTCAATCCTCAGTCATCAATATTCAATCCTCAATCCTCAATTATCTATCCTCAACCCTCAATTCTCAATCGTCAATCCTCAATGCCCAATCCTCAATCTTCAATCCTCAATCATCAATCCTCAATCCTCAACCCTCAAACCTCAATCCTCAACCCTCAGTCCTCATTCTCAATTCTCAATTCTCAATCCTCAATCCTTAATCCTCAGTCTTCAATCCTCAATAATCAATCTCCAATACTAGATCCTCAATCCCCAATCCTCAATCCTTAATCCTCAATCTTCAATCCTCAATCCCCAGGCCTCAATCTTCAATCCTCAATCCTCAGTCCTCAATCCTCAGTCCTCAATCCTCAATCCTCAATCCTCAAGCCTCAATCCTCAACCGTCAGTCCTCGTCCTCAATCCTCAACCCTCAATCCTCAATCCTCAATTTTCAATCATCAATACTCAATCTTCAATCTTCAACCCTCAATCCTCAATCATCAATCCTCAATCCTCAATCCTCAATCCTCAATCCTCAATATTCAACACACAACCCTCAACCTTCAATCCTCAATGCTCAACCATCAATCCTCAATTCTCAATACTCAACATAATATCCTGAATTCTCATGGTTCAATGCTCAATTCACAATATTCATTAATCAAATCTCAATCCTCAAATATCAATTCTCAACACACAATCCTCAACACTCAGTCCTCTCTCTTCAATCCTCCATCCTCAATCCTCAATCCTCAAGCGTCAATCCTCGATCCTCAGTCCTCAACCCTCAGTCCTCATCCTCAATTCTCAATTCTCAGTCCTCAATCCTTAATCCTCAGTCTTTAATCATCAATAATCAATCTCCAATCCTAGATCCTCAATCCCCAATCCTCAATACTCAATCCTCAATCCTCAATCCTCAATCCTCAACCCTCAGACCTCATCCTCAATCCTCAATTCTCAATCCTCAATCCTCAATCTTCAATCCTCAATACTCAATCTTCAATCCTCAATCCTCAATCCTCGATCCTCAATCCTCAATCCTCAATCGCCAATCTCCAATCCTGAATACTCAATCTTCAATACTCAATCCTCAATCCCCAAACCTCAATCCTGATTCTTCAATCCTCAGTACCCAATCCTCAATCTTCAATCCTCAATCCTCAATCCTCAATACTCAATCGTCAATCCTCAGTCCTCAGTCCTCAAACCTCAACCCTCAACCCTTAGCCCTCATCCTCAATCATCAATCCTCAATCCTCAATCCTCAATCTTCTTCCTCAATACTCAATCTTCAATCCTCAATCCTCAGTCCTCAAACCTCAATTCTGAATTCTCAATCCTGAATCCTCAATCTTCAGCCCTCAGTCCTCAACAATCAGTTGTCAATCCTCAATCCTCAATAGAATATCCTCAATTCACAGCTTTCAATACTCAATACCCAATCTGCATTCTTCAAATCTCTATCCACAAACATCAATTCTCATCACTCAACCCTCAACACTCAGTCCTCAATGTTCAATCCTCAACCCTCAATCCTCAATCCTCAATCCTCAATCCTGAATACTCAATCCTCAATCTTCAATCCTCAATACTCAATCTTCAGTCCTCAATCCTCAATCCTCAATCCTCAATCCTCATTCCTCAATCCTCAACACCCAATCCTCAATCTTCAATCCTCAATCCTCAATCCTCAATTCTCAATCCTCAAACCTCAATCCTCAGACCTCAAACATCAATACTCAACCCTCAGTCCTCGTCCTCAATCCACCACCCTCAATCCCCGATCCTCAATCTTCAATCATCAATATTCAATCTTGAATCCTGAATCCTCAATCCTCAATACTCAATCCTCTATCCACAATGTTCAATCCTCAATACCCAATCTTCAATCTTCAATCCTGAATCCTCAATCCTCAATTCTCAATCCTCAATCCTCATTCTTCAATCCTCAATACCCAATCCTCAATCCTCAATATTCAATCCTCAATACTCAATCTTCAATCCTCAATCCTCAATCCTCAATCCTCAATCCTCATTCTTCAATACTCAGTCGTCAATCCTCAACATTCAATCCTCAATCCACAATCCTCAATCCTCAATCCTCAATACTCAATCCTCAGTCCTCAGTCCTCAAACCTCAACCGTCAACCCTCATTCATCAATCTTCAATACTCAATACTCAATCCTCAATCCTCAATCTTCAATCCTCAATCCTCAATCCTCAACCCTCAATCGTCAATCTTCAATCCTCAATACTCAATCTTCAATCCTCAATCCTCAATCCTCAATCCTCAATCCTCATTCTTCAATCCTGAATACCCAACCCTCAATCTTCAATCCTCAATCCTCAATCCTCAATCCTCTTTCTTGAATCCTCAATACCCAATCCTCAATCTTCAATCCTCAATCCTCATTCCTCAATTCTCAATCGTCAATCCTCAATCCTCAGACCTCAAACATCAATACTCAACCCTGAGTCCTCGTCCTCAATCCACAACCCTCAATCCTCTATCCTCAATCTTCAATCCTCAATCCTCAATCCTCTATCCTCAATCCTCAATCCTCAACCGCCAGTCCACGACCACAATCCTCAACCCTCAATCCTGGATACTCAATCTTCAATCATCAATATTCAATCTTGAATCCTGAATCCTCAATACTCAATGCTCAATCCTCTATCCACAATGTTCAATCCTCAATACCCAATCATCAATCATCAATCTTCAATCCTCAATCCTCAATCCTCAATTCTCAATCCTCAATCCTCATTGTTCAATCCTCAATACCCAATCCTCAATCCTCAATATTCAATCCTCAATACTCAATCTTCATTCCTCTATCCTAAATCCGCAATCCTCAATCCTCAATCCTCAGTCATCAATCCTCAATCTTCAGTACACAATAATCAATCTCCAATCCTAGATCCTCAATCCCCAATCCTCAATCCTTAATCCTCAATCTTCAATCCTCAAACCCCAGTCCTCAATCTTCAATCCTCAATCCTCAATCCTCAATCCTCAATACTCAATATTCAACACACAACCCTCAACCATCAATCCTCAACACTCAACCATTAATCCTCAATTCTCATTACTCAACAGAATATCCTGAATTCTCATGGTTCAATGCTCGATCCACAATATTCATTAATCAAATCTCAATCCTCAAACATCAGTTCTCAACACAAAATCCGCAACAATCACTCCTCTCTCTTCAATCCTCCATCCTCAATCCTCAATCCTCAAGCGTCAATCCTCGATCCTCAGTCCTCAACCCTCAGTCCTCATCCTCAATTCTCAATTCTCAGTCCTCAATCCTTAATCCTCAGTCTTTAATCATCAATAATCAATCTCCAATCCTAGATCCTCAATCCCCAATCCTCAATACTCAATCCTCAATCCTCAATCCTCAATCCTCAACCCTCAGACCTCATCCTCAATCCTCAATTCTCAATCCTCAATCCTCAATCTTCAATCCTCAATACTCAATCTTCAATCCTCAATCCTCAATCCTCGATCCTCAATCCTCAATCCTCAATCGCCAATCTCCAATCCTGAATACTCAATCTTCAATACTCAATCCTCAATCCCCAAACCTCAATCCTGATTCTTCAATCCTCAGTACCCAATCCTCAATCTTCAATCCTCAATCCTCAATCCTCAATACTCAATCGTCAATCCTCAGTCCTCAGTCCTCAAACCTCAACCCTCAACCCTTAGCCCTCATCCTCAATCATCAATCCTCAATCCTCAATCCTCAATCTTCTTCCTCAATTCTCAATCCTCAATCCTCAATCCTCAATCCTCAGACCTCAAACATCAATACCCAACCCTCAGTCCTCGTCCTCAATACACAACCCTCAATCCTCGATCCTCAATCTTCAATCATCAATATTCAATCTTGAATCCTGAATCCTCAATCCTCAATACTCAATCCTCTATCCACAATGTTCAATCCTCAATACCAATCCTCAATCTTCAATCCTCAATCCTCAATCCTCAATTCTCAATCCTCAATCCTCATTCTTCAGCCATCAATACCCAATCCTCAATCCTCAATATTCAATCCTCAATACTAAATTTTCAATCCTCAATCCTCAATCCTCAATCCTCAATCCTCAATCCTCAGTCATCAATCCTCAATCTTCAATACTCAATAATCAATCTCCAATCCTAGATCCTCAATCCCCAATCCTCAATCTTCAATCCTCAATCCTCAATCCTCAATTCTCAATCCTCAATCCTCATTCTTCAATCCTCAATACCCAATCCTCAATCCTCAATATTCAATCCTCAATACTCAATCTTCAATCCTCAATCCTCAATCCTCAATCCTCAATCCTCAATCCTCAATCCTCAATCCTCAATCCTCTATCCCCAGTCCTCTAACCTCAATCCTTAATCCTCAATCCTGAATCCTCAATGTTCAGCCCTCACTCCTCAACAATCAGTTGTCAATCCTCAATCCTCAATAGAATACCATCAATTCACAGTTTTCATTACTCAATACTCAATCTGCAATCTTCAAATCTCTACCCATAAACATCAATTCTCATCACTCAGCCCTCAACACTCAGTCCCCAATCCTCAATATTCAATCCTCAATTCTCAGTCCTCAATCCACAATCCTCAACCTTCAATCCTCAATACTCAGTCTTCAATGCTCAATCCTAAATCCTCAATCCTCAATCCTCAATCCTCACTCCTCATTCTTCAATCCGCAATACCCAATCCTCAATCCTCAATCCTCAATCCTCAATCCTCAATACTCAATCCTCAATCCTCAGTCCTCAGTCCTCAAATCTCAACCCTCAACCCTCGGCCCTCATCCTCAATCCTCAACCCTCAATCCTCAATCCTCAACCTTCTTCCTCAATACTCAATCTTCAATCCTCAACCCTCAGTCCTCAAACCTCAATTCTGAATTCTCAATCCTGAATCCTCAATCTTCAGCTCTCAGTCCTCAACAATCAGTTGTCAATCCTCAATCCTCAATAGAATATCCTCAATTCACAGCTTTCAATACTCAATACTCAATCTGCATTCTTCAAATCTCTATCCACAAACATGAATTCTCATCACTCAACCCTCAACACTCAGTCCTCAATGTTCAATCCTCAATCCTCAATTCTCAATCTTCAATCCTCAATACTGAATCTTCAATCCTCAATCCTCAATCCTCAATCCTCAATCCTCAATCCTCAATCCTCAATCCTCAATTTTCAATCCTCAACACTCAATCTTCAATCCTCAATCCTCAATCCTCAATCCTCAATCCTCATTCTTCAATCCGCAATACCCAATCCTCAATCTTCAATCCTCAATCCTCAATCCTCAATACTCAATCCTCAATCCTCAGTCCTCAGTCCTCAAATCTCAACCCTCAACCCTCGGCCCTCATCCTCAATCCTCAACCCTCAATCCACAATCCTCAACCTTCTTCCTCAATACTCAATCTTCAATCCTCAATCCTCAGTCCTCAAACCTCAATTCTGAATTCTGAATCCTGAATCCTCAATCTTCAGCCCTCAGTCCTCAACAATCAGTTGTCAATCCTCAATCCTCAATAGAATATCCTCAATTCACAGCTTTCAATACTCAATACTCAATCTGCATTCTTCAAATCTCTATCCACAAACATCAATTCTCATCACTCAACCCTCAACACTCTGTCCTCAATGTTCAATCCTCAATCCTCAATTCTCAATCTTCAATCCTCAATACTGAATCTTCAATCCTCAATCCTCAATCCTCAATCCTCAATCCTCAATCCTCAATCCTCAATCCTCAATCCTCAATTTTCAATCCTCAATACTCAATCTTCAATCCTCAATCCTCAATCCTCAATCCTCAACCCTCAATCGTCAGTCTTCAATCCTCAATCCTCAATCTTCAATCCTCATTACTCAATCTGCAATCTTCAATCCTCAATCCTCAATCCTCAATCCTCATTCTTCAATCCTCAAACCCAATCCTCAATCGTCAATCTTCAAACCTCAATCCTCAATCCTCAATCCTCGATCCTCAATCCTCAATCCTCAATCGTCAATCTCCAATCCTCAATACTCAATCTTCAATACTGAATCCTCAATCCCCAATCCTCAATCCTGATTCTTCAATCCTCAGTACCCAACCCTCAATCTTCAATCCTCAATTCTCAATCCTCAATCCTCATTGTTCAACCCTCAATCCTCAATCCTCAGTCTTCAATCCTCAATCTTCAATCCTCAATACTGAATGTTCAATCGTCAATCCTCAATCCTCAATCCTAATTCCTCAATCCTCAATCCTCAATCTTCAATCCTCAGTCCCCAATCCTCAACATTCAATCCTCAATCCTCAATCCTTTATCCTCAAACCTCAATCCTCAAACCTCAACCGTCAACCCTCTGTCATCAATCCTCAATCTTCAATACTCAATCGTCAATCCTCAGTCCTCAATCCTCAATCCTCAATCCTCGTTCCTCAAACCTAAATCCTCAACCCTCAGGCATCATCCTCAATTCTCAATTCTCAATGCTCAGTCCTCAATCCTCAATCCTCAACCCTCAATCCTCAATCCTCAATCCTCAATCTTCAATCGTCAATAACCAACCTCCAATCCTAGATCCTCAGTCCCCAATCCTCAATCCTTAATCCTCAATCTTCAATCCTCAATCCCCAGTCCTCAATCTTCAATCCTCAATGTTCAATCCTAAATCCTCAATCCTCAGTCCACAATCCTCAATCCTCAATCCACAAACCTCAATCCTCAACCGTCAGTCATCATCCTCAATCCTCAACCCTCAATCCTCAATCCTCAATCTTCAATCATCAATACTCAATCTTCAATCCTCAACCCTCAATCCTCAATCCTCAATCCTCAATCCTTAATATTCAACACACAACCCTCAACCATCAATCCTCAATACTCAACCATCAATCCTCAATCCTCAATACTCAATAGAATATCCTGCATTCTCATGGTTCAATACTCAATCCACAATATTCAATAATCAAATCTCAATCCTCAAACATCAATTCTCTACACTCAATCCTCAACACTCAGTCCTCTCTCTTCAATCCTCCATCCTCAATCCTCAATCCTCAATCCTCATGCGTCAATCCTCGATCCTCAATCCACCACCCTCATTCCTCGGTCCTCAAACCTGAATCCCGAATCCTCAATACTGAATCCTCAGTCTTCAGCCCTCAGTCCTCAACAATCAATCGTCAATCCTCAGCCCTCAGACGTCAAACATCAATATTCAATCCTCAGTCCTCAATCCTCAACCTTCAATCATCATCATTCAATCTTCAATCCTCAATACTCAATCCTCAATCCTCAATCCTCAATCCTCAATCTTCAATCCTCAATCCTCAATACTCTATCCTCAATCCTCAATCTTCAATCCTCAATCCTCAATCCTCAATCATCAATACTCAATCTTCAGTACTCAATCCTCAATCCTCAATCCTCAATCCTCAATCCTCAAACCTCAATCATCAGTCCTCAAACCTCAATCCTCATCCCTCAGTCCTCATCCTCAATTCTGAATTCTCAATCCTGAATCCTCAATCCTCAATCTTCAATCCTCAATAACCAATCTCCAATCTTAGATACTCAATCCCCAATCTTCAGTCCTTAATCCTCAATATTGAATCCTCATTCCCCAGTCCTCAATCTTCAATCCACAATGCTCAATCCTCTATCCTCAATCCTCAGTCCTCAATCCTCAATCCTCAATCCTCCAACCTCAATCCTCAACCGTCAGTCCTCGTCCTCAATCCTCAAACCTCAATCCTCAATCCTCAATCTTCAATCATCAATAATCAATCTTCAATACTCAATCCTCAATCCTCAATCCTCAATCCTCAATCCTCAATATTCAACACACAACCCTCCACCATCAATCCTCAATACTCAACCATCAATCCTCAATTCTCAATACTCAATAGAATATCCTGAATTCTCATGGTTCAATACTTAATCCACAAAGTTCAATAATCAAATCTCAATCCGCAAACATCAATTTTCAACACTCAATCCTCAATACTCAGTCCCCTCTCTTCAATCCTGAATACCCAATCCTCAACCTTCAATCCTCAATCCTCAGTCCGCAATCCTCAATCCTCAATCCTCAATCCTCAATCTTCAATCCTCGGTCCCAAATCCTCAATCTTCAAAACTCAATACTCAATCGTCAATCCTCAATCTTCAATCCTCAATCCTCAATCCTCAATCCTCAATCGTCAATCTTCAATCCTCAATACTCAATCCTCAATCCTCAATCCTCAATCTTCAATCCTCAGTCCCAAATCCTCAATCTTCAATACTCAATACTCAATCCTCAATCCTCAATCTTCAATCCTCAATCCTCAATCCTCAACCCTCAATCGTCAATCTTCAATCCTCAATACTCAATCTTCAATCCTCAATCCTCAATCCTCAATCCTCAATCCTCATTCTTCAATCCTGAATACCCAACCCTCAATCTTCAATCCTCAATCCTCAATCCTCAATCCTCAATCCTCTTTCTTGAATCCTCAATACCCAATCCTCAATCTTCAATCCTCAATCCTCATTCCTCAATTCTCAATCGTCAATCCTCAATCCTCAGACCTCAAACATCAATACTCAACCCTGAGTCCTCGTCCTCAATCCACAACCCTCAATCCTCTATCCTCAATCTTCAATCCTCAATCCTCAATCCTCTATCCTCAATCCTCAATCCTCAACCGCCAGTCCACGACCACAATCCTCAACCCTCAATCCTGGATACTCAATCTTCAATCATCAATATTCAATCTTGAATCCTGAATCCTCAATACTCAATGCTCAATCCTCTATCCACAATGTTCAATCCTCAATACCCAATCATCAATCATCAATCTTCAATCCTCAATCCTCAATCCTCAATTCTCAATCCTCAATCCTCATTGTTCAATCCTCAATACCCAATCCTCAATCCTCAATATTCAATCCTCAATACTCAATCTTCATTCCTCTATCCTAAATCCGCAATCCTCAATCCTCAATCCTCAGTCATCAATCCTCAATCTTCAGTACACAATAATCAATCTCCAATCCTAGATCCTCAATCCCCAATCCTCAATCCTTAATCCTCAATCTTCAATCCTCAAACCCCAGTCCTCAATCTTCAATCCTCAATCCTCAATCCTCAATCCTCAATACTCAATATTCAACACACAACCCTCAACCATCAAACCTCAACACTCAACCATTAATCCTCAATTCTCATTACTCAACAGAATATCCTGAATTCTCATGGTTCAATGCTCGATCCACAATATTCATTAATCAAATCTCAATCCTCAAACATCAGTTCTCAACACAAAATCCGCAACAATCACTCCTCTCTCTTCAATCCTCCATCCTCAATCCTCAATCCTCAAGTGTCAATCCTCGATCCTCAATACTCGACCCTCAATCCTCAGTCCTCAATCTTCAATCCTCAATCCTCAGTCCTCAATCTTCAATCCTCAATACTCAATCTTCAATCCTCAATCCTCAATTCTCTATCCTCAACCCTCAATCCTCAATCCTCAACCCCCAATCCTCAATCTTCAATCCTCAATCATCAATCCTCAATCCTCAATCCTCAAACCTCAATCCTCAACCCTCAGTCCTCATCCTCAATTGTCAATTCTCAATCCTCTATCCTTAATCCTCAGTCTTCAATCCTCAATAATCAATCTCCAATCCTAGATCCTCAATCCCCAATCCTCAATCCTTAATCCTCAATCTTCAATCCTCAATCCCCAGGCCTCAATCTTCAATCCTCAATCCTCAGTCCTCAATCCTCAGTCCTCAATCCTCAATCCTCAATCCTCAAGCCTCAATCCTCAACCGTCAGTCCTCGTCCTCAATCCACAACCCTCAATCCTCAATCCTCAATACTCAACCATCAATCCTCAATTCTCAATACTCAACTTAATATCCTGAATTCTCATGGTTCAATGCTCAATCCACAATATTCATTAATCAAATCTCAATCCTCAAATATCAATTCTCAACACACAATCCTCAACACTCAGTCCTCTCTCTTCAATCCTCCATCCTCAATCCTCAATCCTCAAGCGTCAATCCTCCATCCTCAGTCCTCAACCCTCAGTCCTCAGTCCTCAAACCTCAATCCCGAATCCTCAATCCTGAATCCTCACTCTTCAGCCTTCAGTCCTCAACAATCAACCGTCAATCCTCAATAATCAATAGAATATCCTCAATTCACAGTTTTCAATACTCAATCCCCAATCTTCAATCTTCAAATCTCAATCCACAAGCGTCAATTCTCATCACTCAACCCTCAACACTCAGTCCTCAATCTTCAATCCTCAATCCTCAGTCCTCAATCTTCAATCCTCAATTCTCAATCTTCAATCCTCAATCCTCAATTCTCTATCCTCAACCCTCAATCCTCAATCCTCAATCCCCAATCCTCAATCTTCAATCCTCAATCATCAATCCTCAATCCTCAATCCTCAAACCTCAATCTTCAATCCTCAACCCTCAATCCTCAATCCTCAATCCCCAATCCTCAATCTTCAATCCTCAATCATCAATCCTCAATCCTCAATCCTCAAACCTCAATCTTCAATCCTCAATCATCAATCCTCAATCCTCAATCCTCAAACCTCAATCCTCAACCGTCAGTCCTCATCCTCAATTCTCAATTCTCAGTCCTCAATGCTTAATCCTCAGTCTTCAATCCTCGATAATCAATCTCCAATCCTAGATCCTCAATCCCCAATCCTCAATCCTTAATCCTCAATCTTCAATCCTCAATCCACAGGCCTCAATATTCAATCCTCAATACTCAATCCTCAATCCTCAATCCTCAATCGTCAGTCACCAATACTCAATCTTCAATACTCAATCCTCAATCCTCAATCCTCAATCCTCAATCCTCAACCCTCAGTCATCATTCCTCAAACCTCAATCCTCAACCCTTAGTCCTCATCCTCAATTCTGAATTCTCAATCCTCAATCCTCAGTCCTCATTCTTCAATCCTCAGTACCCAATCCTCAATCTTCAATCCTCAATTCTCAATCCTCAATTCTCAACCCTCAACCCTCAATCCTCAGACCTCAAACATCAATACTCAACCCTGAGTCCTCGTCCTCAATCCACAACCCTCAATCCTCAATCCTCAATCTTCAATCCTCAATCCTCAATCCTCAATCTTCAATCCTCAATCCTCAATCCTCAATCCTCAATCCTCAATCCTCAGTCATCAATATTCAATCCTCAATCCTCAATTATCTATCCTCAACCCTCAATTCTCAATCGTCAATCCTCAATGCCCAATCCTCAATCTTCAATCCTCAATCATCAATCCTCAATCCTCAACCCTCAAACCTCAATCCTCAACCCTCAGTCCTCATTCTCAATTCTCAATTCTCAATCCTCAATCCTTAATCCTCAGTCTTCAATCCTCAATAATCAATCTCCAATACTAGATCCTCAATCCCCAATCCTCAATCCTTAATCCTCAATCTTCAATCCTCAATCCCCAGGCCTCAATCTTCAATCCTCAATCCTCAGTCCTCAATCCTCAGTCCTCAATCCTCAATCCTCAATCCTCAAGCCTCAATCCTCAACCGTCAGTCCTCGTCCTCAATCCTCAACCCTCAATCCTCAATCCTCAATTTTCAATCATCAATACTCAATCTTCAATCTTCAACCCTCAATCCTCAATCATCAATCCTCAATCCTCAATCCTCAATCCTCAATCCTCAATATTCAACACACAACCCTCAACCTTCAATCCTAAATGCTCAACCATCAATCCTCAATTCTCAATACTCAACATAATATCCTGAATTCTCATGGTTCAATGCTCAATTCACAATATTCATTAATCAAATCTCAATCCTCAAATATCAATTCTCAACACACAATCCTCAACACTCAGTCCTCTCTCTTCAATCCTCCATCCTCAATCCTCAATCCTCAAGCGTCAATCCTCGATCCTCAGTCCTCAACCCTCAGTCCTCATCCTCAATTCTCAATTCTCAGTCCTCAATCCTTAATCCTCAGTCTTTAATCATCAATAATCAATCTCCAATCCTAGATCCTCAATCCCCAATCCTCAATACTCAATCCTCAATCCTCAATCCTCAATCCTCAACCCTCAGACCTCATCCTCAATCCTCAATTCTCAATCCTCAATCCTCAATCTTCAATCCTCAATACTCAATCTTCAATCCTCAATCCTCAATCCTCGATCCTCAATCCTCAATCCTCAATCGCCAATCTCCAATCCTGAATACTCAATCTTCAATACTCAATCCTCAATCCCCAAACCTCAATCCTGATTCTTCAATCCTCAGTACCCAATCCTCAATCTTCAATCCTCAATCCTCAATCCTCAATACTCAATCGTCAATCCTCAGTCCTCAGTCCTCAAACCTCAACCCTCAACCCTTAGCCCTCATCCTCAATCATCAATCCTCAATCCTCAATCCTCAATCTTCTTCCTCAATACTCAATCTTCAATCCTCAATCCTCAGTCCTCAAACCTCAATTCTGAATTCTCAATCCTGAATCCTCAATCTTCAGCCCTCAGTCCTCAACAATCAGTTGTCAATCCTCAATCCTCAATAGAATATCCTCAATTCACAGCTTTCAATACTCAATACCCAATCTGCATTCTTCAAATCTCTATCCACAAACATCAATTCTCATCACTCAACCCTCAACACTCAGTCCTCAATGTTCAATCCTCAACCCTCAATCCTCAATCCTCAATCCTCAATCCTGAATCCTCAATCCTCAATCTTCAATCCTCAATACTCAATCTTCAGTCCTCAATCCTCAATCCTCAATCCTCAATCCTCATTCCTCAATCCTCAACACCCAATCCTCAATCTTCAATCCTCAATCCTCAATCCTCAATTCTCAATCCTCAAACCTCAATCCTCAGACCTCAAACATCAATACTCAACCCTCAGTCCTCGTCCTCAATCCACCACCCTCAATCCCCGATCCTCAATCTTCAATCATCAATATTCAATCTTGAATCCTGAATCCTCAATCCTCAATACTCAATCCTCTATCCACAATGTTCAATCCTCAATACCCAATCTTCAATCTTCAATCCTGAATCCTCAATCCTCAATTCTCAATCCTCAATCCTCATTCTTCAATCCTCAATACCCAATCCTCAATCCTCAATATTCAATCCTCAATGCTCAATCTTCAATCCTCAATCCTCAATCCTCAATCCTCAATCCTCATTCTTCAATACTCAGTCGTCAATCCTCAACATTCAATCCTCAATCCACAATCCTCAATCCTCAATCCTCAATACTCAATCCTCAGTCCTCAGTCCTCAAACCTCAACCGTCAACCCTCATTCATCAATCCTCAATCTTCAATACTCAATCCTCAATCCTCAATCCTCAATCCTCATTCTTCAATACTCAGTCGCCAATCCTCAACATTCAATCCTCAATCCACAATCCTCAATCCTCAATCCTCATCCTCAATCCTCAATCCTCAAACCTCAATCCTCAACCCTCAGTCCGCATCCTCAATTCTCAATTCTCAATCCTCAATCCTTAATCCTCAGTCTTCAATCCTCAATAATCAATCTCCAATCCTAGATCCTCAATCCCCAATACTCAATCCTTAATCCTCAATCTTCAATCCTCAATCCCCAGGCCTCAATCTTCAATCCTCAATGCTCAACCCTCAATCCTCAATCCTCTGTCCTCAATCCTCAATCTTCTTCCTCAATACTCGATCTTCAATCCTCAATCCTCAGTCCTCAAACCTCAATTCTGAATTCTCAATCCTGAATCCTCAATCTTCAGCCGTCAGTCCTCAACAATCAGTTGTCAATCCTCAATCCTCAATAGAATATCCTCAATTCACAGCTTTCAATACTCAATACTCAATCTGCATTCTTCAAATATCTATCCACAAACATCAATTCTCATCACTCAACCCTCAACACTCAGTCCTCAGTGCTCAATCCTCAATCCTCAATTCTCAACCTTCAATCCTCAATACTGAATCTTCAATCCTCAATCCTCAATCCTCAATCCTCAATACTCAATCCTCAATCCTCAAACCTCAATTTTCAATCCTCAATACTCAATCCTCAATCCTCAATCCTCAATCCTCAATCCTCAATCCTCAATCGTCAGTCCACAATCCTCAATACTCAATCTTCAATACTCAATCCTCAATCTTCAAACCTCAATCCTCAATCCTCAAACCTCAATCCTCAATCCTCAATCCTCAATCTTCAATCCTCAATCCTCAATCCTCAATCCTCAATCCCCAATCCTCAATCCTCAGGCATCAAACGTCAATCTTCAATACTCAATAATCAATCACCAATCCTAGATCCTCAATCCCCAATCCTCAATCCTTAATCCTCAATCTTCAATCCTCAATACCCAGTCCTCAATCTTCAATCCTCAATCCTCAATCCTCAAACCTCAATCCTCATTATTCAACACACAATCCTCAATCATCAATCCACAATACTCAATCCTCAATCCTCAATCCTCAATCCTGAATCCTCAATCCTCAATCTTCAATCCTCAATACTCAATCTTCAATCCTCAATCCTCAATCCTCAGTCCTCAATCCTCACTCATCAATCCTCAACACCCAATCCTCAGTCTTCAATCCTCAATCCTCAATCCTCAATTCTCAATCCTCAATCCTCAATTCTCAGACCTCAAACATCAATACTCAACCCTCAGTCCTCGTCCTCAATCCACCACCCTCAATCCCCGATCTTCAATCTTCAACCATCAATATTCAATCTTGAATCCTGAATCCTCAAACCTCAATACTCAATCCTCTATCCACAATGTTCAATCCTCAATACCCAATCCTCAATCTTCAATCCTGAATCCTCAATCCTCAATTCTCAATCCTCAATCCTCATTCTTCAATCCTCAATACCCAATCCTCAATCCTCAATATTCAATCCTCAATACTCAATCTTCAATCCTCAATCCTCAATCCTCATTCTTCAATACTCAGTCGCCAATCCTCAACATTCAATCCTCAATCCACAATCCTCAATCCTCAATCCTCAATACTCAATCCTCAGTCCTCAGTCCTCAAACCTCAACCGTCAACCCTCATTCATCAATCCTCAATCTTCAATACTCAATCCTCAATCCTCAATCCTCAATCCTCATTCTTCAATACTCAGTCGCCAATCCTCAACATTCAATCCTCAATCCACAATCCTCAATCCTCAATCCTCAATCCTCAATCCTCAATCCTCAAACCTCAATCCTCAACCCTCAGTCCGCATTCTCAATTCTCAATTCTCAATCCTCAATCCTTAATCCTCAGTCTTCAATCCTCAATAATCAATCTCCAATCCTAGATCCTCAAATCCCCAATACTCAATCCTTAATCCTCAATCTTCAATCCTCAATACCCAGGCCTCAATCTTCAATCCTCAATGCTCTATCCTCAATCCTCAATCCTCAGTCCTCAATCCTCAATCTTCTTCCTCAATACTCGATCTTCAATCCTCAATCCTCAGTCCTCAAACCTCAATTCTGGATTCTCAATCCTGAATCCTCAATCTTCAGACGTCAGTCCTCAACAATCAGTTGTCAATCCTCAATCCTCAATAGAATATCCTCAATTCACAGCTTTCAATACTCAATACTCAATCTGCATTCTTCAAATATCTATCCACAAACATCAATTCTCATCACTCAACCCTCAACACTCAGTCCTCAATGTTCATTCCTCAATCCTCTATTCTCAATCTTCAATCCTCAATACTGAATCTTCAATCCTCAATCCTCAATCCTCAATCCTCAATCCTCAATCCTCAATCCTCAAACCTCAATTTTCAATCCTCAATACTCAATCCTCAATGCTCAATCCTCAATCCTCAATCCTCAATCCTCAATCGTCAGTCCTCAATCCTCAATACTCAATCTTCAATACTCAATCCTCAATCCTCAAACCTCAATCCTCAATCCTCAAACCTCAATCCTCAATCCTCAATCCTCAATCTTCAATTCTCAATACTCAATCTGCAATCTTCAATCCTCAATCCTCAATCCTCAATCCTCAATCCTCAATGCTCAATCCTCAATCCTCAAACCTCAATCATCAGTCCTCAAACCTCAATCCTCATCCCTCAGTCCTCATCCTCAATTCTGAATTCCCAATCCTGAATCCTCAATCCTCAATATTCAATCCTCAATAATCAATCTCCAATCCTAGATACTCAATCCCCAATCTTCAGTCCTTAATCCTCAATCTTGAATCCTCATTCCCCAGTCCTCAATCTTCAATCCACAATGCTCAATCCTCTATCCTCAATCCTCAGTCCTCAATCCTCAATCCTCAATCCTCCAACCTCAATCCTCAGACCTCAAACATCAATACTCAACCCTCAGTCCTCGTCCTCAATCCACCACCCTCAATCCCCGATCCTCAATCTTCAATCATCAATATTCAATCTTGAATCCTGAATCCTCAATCCTCAATACTCAATCCTCTATCCACAATGTTCAATCCTCAATACCCAATCTTCAATCTTCAATCCTGAATCCTCAATCCTCAATTCTCAATCCTCAATCCTCATTCTTCAATCCTCAATACCCAATCCTCAATCCTCAATATTCAATCCTCAATACTCAATCTTCAATCCTCAATCCTCAATCCTCAATCCTCAATCCTCATTCTTCAATACTCAGTCGTCAATCCTCAACATTCAATCCTCAATCCACAATCCTCAATCCTCAATCCTCAATACTCAATCCTCAGTCCTCAGTCCTCAAACCTCAACCGTCAACCCTCATTCATCAATCCTCAATCTTCAATACTCAATCCTCAATCCTCAATCCTCAATCCTCATTCTTCAATACTCAGTCGCCAATCCTCAACATTCAATCCTCAATCCACAATCCTCAATCCTCAATCCTCATCCTCAATCCTCAATCCTCAAACCTCAATCCTCAACCCTCAGTCCGCATCCTCAATTCTCAATTCTCAATCCTCAATCCTTAATCCTCAGTCTTCAATCCTCAATAATCAATCTCCAATCCTAGATCCTCAATCCCCAATACTCAATCCTTAATCCTCAATCTTCAATCCTCAATCCCCAGGCCTCAATCTTCAAGCCTCAATGCTCAACCCTCAATCCTCAATCCTCAGTCCTCAATCCTCAATCTTCTTCCTCAATACTCGATCTTCAATCCTCAATCCTCAGTCCTCAAACCTCAATTCTGAATTCTCAATCCTGAATCCTCAATCTTCAGCCGTCAGTCCTCAACAATCAGTTGTCAATCCTCAATCCTCAATAGAATATCCTCAATTCACAGCTTTCAATACTCAATACTCAATCTGCATTCTTCAAATATCTATCCACAAACATCAATTCTCATCACTCAACCCTCAACACTCAGTCCTCAGTGTTCAATCCTCAATCCTCAATTCTCAATCTTCAATCCTCAATACTGAATCTTCAATCCTCAATCCTCAATCCTCAATCCTCAATACTCAATCCTCAATCCTCAAACCTCAATTTTCAATCCTCAATACTCAATCCTCAATCCTCAATCCTCAATCCTCAATCCTCAATCCTCAATCGTCAGTCCACAATCCTCAATACTCAATCTTCAATACTCAATCCTCAATCTTCAAACCTCAATCCTCAATCCTCAAACCTCAATCCTCAATCCTCAATCCTCAATCTTCAATCCTCAATCCTCAATCCTCAATCCACAATCCTCAATCCTCAATCCTCAGGCATCAAACGTCAATCTTCAATACTCAATAATCAATCACCAATCCTAGATCCTCAATCCCCAATCCTCAATCCTTAATCCTCAATCTTCAATCCTCAATCCCCAGTCCTCAATCTTCAATCCTCAATCCTCAATCCTCAAACCTCAATCCTCATTATTCAACACACAATCCTCAATCATCAATCCACAATACTCAATCCTCAATCCTCAATCCTCATTCTTCAATACTCAGTCGCCAATCCTCAACATTCAATCCTCAATCCACAATCCTCAATCCTCAATCCTCAATCCTCAATCCTCAATCCTCAAACCTCAATCCTCAACCCTCAGTCCGCATCCTCAATTCTCAATTCTCAATCCTCAATCCTTAATCCTCAGTCTTCAATCCTCAATAATCAATCTCCAATCCTAGATCCTCAATCCCCAATACTCAATCCTTAATCCTCAATCTTCAATCCTCAATCCCCAGGCCTCAATCTTCAATCCTCAATGCTCTATCCTCAATCCTCAATCCTCAGTCCTCAATCCTCAATCTTCTTCCTCAATACTCGATCTTCAATCCTCAATCCTCAGTCCTCAAACCTCAATTCTGGATTCTCAATCCTGAATCCTCAATCTTCAGACGTCAGTCCTCAACAATCAGTTGTCAATCCTCAATCCTCAATAGAATATCCTCAATTCACAGCTTTCAATACTCAATACTCAATCTGCATTCTTCAAATATCTATCCACAAACATCAATTCTCATCACTCAACCCTCAACACTCAGTCCTCAATGTTCATTCCTCAATCCTCTATTCTCAATCTTCAATCCTCAATACTGAATCTTCAATCCTCAATCCTCAATCCTCAATCCTCAATCCTCAATCCTCAATCCTCAAACCTCAATTTTCAATCCTCAATACTCAATCCTCAATGCTCAATCCTCAATCCTCAATCCTCAATCCTCAATCGTCAGTCCTCAATCCTCAATACTCAATCTTCAATACTCAATCCTCAATCCTCAAACCTCAATCCTCAATCCTCAAACCTCAATCCTCAATCCTCAATCCTCAATCTTCAATTCTCAATACTCAATCTGCAATCTTCAATCCTCAATCCTCAATCCTCAATCCTCAATCCTCAATGCTCAATCCTCAATCCTCAAACCTCAATCATCAGTCCTCAAACCTCAATCCTCATCCCTCAGTCCTCATCCTCAATTCTGAATTCCCAATCCTGAATCCTCAATCCTCAATATTCAATCCTCAATAATCAATCTCCAATCCTAGATACTCAATCCCCAATCTTCAGTCCTTAATCCTCAATCTTGAATCCTCATTCCCCAGTCCTCAATCTTCAATCCACAATGCTCAATCCTCTATCCTCAATCCTCAGTCCTCAATCCTCAATCCTCAATCCTCCAACCTCAATCCTCAACCGTCAGTCCTCGTCCTCTATCCTCAAACCTCAATCCTCAATCCTCAATCTTCAATCATCAATAATCAATCTTCAATACTCAATCCTCAATACTCAATCGTCAATCCTCAATCCTCAATCCTCAATATTCAACACACAACCCTCCACCATCAATCCTCAATACTCATCCATCAATCCTCAATTCTCAATACTCAATAGAATATCCTGAATTCTCATGGTTCAATACTTAATCCACAAAGTTCAATAATCAAATCTCAATCCTCAAACATCAATTTTCAAGACTCAATCCTCAATACTCAGTCCTTTCTCTTCAATCCTCCATCCTCAATCCTCAATCCTCAAGCGTCAATCCTCAATCCTCAATCCTCAATCCTCAACCCTCAATCCTCAGTCCTCAAACCTCAATCCGGAATCCTCAATCGTGAATCCTCCATCCTCAATCCTCAATCGTCAATCTTCAATCCTCAATACTCAATCTTCAATCCACAATCCTCAATCCTCAATCCTCAATCCTCATTCTTCAATCCTGAATACCCAATCCTCAACCTTCAATCCTCAATCATCAGTCCGCAATCCTCAATCCTCAATCCTCAACCCTCAATCTTCAATTCTCAGTCCCAAATCCTCAATCTTCAATACTCAATACTCAATCCTCAATCCTCAATCTTCAATCCCCAATCCTCAATCCTCAATCCTCAATCCTCAATCCTCAATCCTCAATCCTCATTCTTCAATCCTGAATACCCAATCCTCAATCTTCAATCCTCAATCCTCAATCCTCAATCCTCAATCCTCCTTCTTCAATCCTCAATACCCAATCCTCAATCTTCAATCCTCAATCCTCATTCCTCAATTCTCAATCATCAATCCTCAATCCTCAGACCTCAAACATCAATACTCAACCCTGAGCCCTCGTCCTCAATCCACAACCCTCAATCCTCAATCCTCAATTTTCAATCCTCAATCCTCAAACCTCTATCCTCAATCCTCAATCCTCAATCCCCAATCATCAATCTTCAATCCTCAATCCTCAATTCTCTATCCTCAACCCTCAATCCACAATCGTCAATCCTCAATCCCCAGGCCTCAATCTTCAATCCTCAATGCTCAACCCTCAATCCTGAATCCTCAGTCCTCAATCCCCAATCTTCTTCCTCAATACTCAATCTTCAATCCTCAATCCTCAGTCCTCAAACCTCAATTCTGAATTCTCAATCCTGAATCCTCAATCTTCAGCCGTCAGTCCTCAACAATCAGTTGTCAATCCTCAATCCTCAATAGAATATCCTCAATTCACAGATTTCAATACTCAATACTCAATCTGCATTCTTCAAATATCTATCCACAAACATCAATTCTCATCACTCAACCCTCAACACTCAGTCCTCAATGTTCAATCCTCAATCCTCAATTCTCAATCTTCAATCCTCAATACTGAATCTTCAATCCTCAATCCTCAATCCTCAATCCTCAATCCTCAATCCTCAATCCTCAAACCTCAATTTTCAATCCTCAATACTCAATCCTCAATCCTCAATCCTCAATCCTCAATCCTCAATCCTCAATCGTCAGTCCACAATCCTCAATACTCAATCTTCAATACTCAATCCTCAATCTTCAAACCTCAATCCTCAATCCTCAAACCTCAATCCTCAATCCTCAATCCTCAATCTTCAATCCTCAATCCTCAATCCTCAATCCTCAATCCTCAATCCTCAATCCTCAGGCATCAAACGTCAATCTTCAATACTCAATAATCAATCACCAATCCTAGATCCTCAATCCCCAATCCTCAATCCTTAATCCTCAATCTTCAATCCTCAATCCCCAGTCCTCAATCTTCAATCCTCAATCCTCAATCCTCAAACCTCAATCCTCATTATTCAACACACAATCCTCAATCATCAATCCACAATACTCAACCATCAATCCTCAATACTCAGTCTTCAATCCTCAATCCTCAATCCTCAATCCTCAATCCTGAATCCTCAATCCTCAATCTTCAATCCTCAATACTCAATCTTCAATCCTCAATCCTCAATCCTCAATCCTCAATCCTCACTCATCAATCCTCAACACCCAATCCTCAGTCTTCAATCCTCAATCCTCAATCCTCAATTCTCAATCCTCAATCCTCAATTCTCAGACCTCAAACATCAATACTCAACCCTCAGTCCTCGTCCTCAATCCACCACCCTCAATCCCCGATCTTCAATCTTCAACCATCAATATTCAATCTTGAATCCTGAATCCTCAAACCTCAATACTCAATCCTCTATCCACAATGTTCAATCCTCAATACCCAATCCTCAATCTTCAATCCTGAATCCTCAATCCTCAATTCTCAATCCTCAATCCTCATTCTTCAATCCTCAATACCCAATCCTCAATCCTCAATATTCAATCCTCAATACTCAATCTTCAATCCTCAATCCTCAATCCTCATTCTTCAATACTCAGTCGCCAATCCTCAACATTCAATCCTCAATCCACAATCCTCAATCCTCAATCCTCAATACTCAATCCTCAGTCCTCAGTCCTCAAACCTCAACCGTCAACCCTCATTCATCAATCCTCAATCTTCAATACTCAATCCTCAATCCTCAATCCTCAATCCTCATTCTTCAATACTCAGTCGCCAATCCTCAACATTCAATCCTCAATCCACAATCCTCAATCCTCAATCCTCAATCCTCAATCCTCAATCCTCAAACCTCAATCCTCAACCCTCAGTCCGCATTCTCAATTCTCAATTCTCAATCCTCAATCCTTAATCCTCAGTCTTCAATCCTCAATAATCAATCTCCAATCCTAGATCCTCAAATCCCCAATACTCAATCCTTAATCCTCAATCTTCAATCCTCAATACCCAGGCCTCAATCTTCAATCCTCAATGCTCTATCCTCAATCCTCAATCCTCAGTCCTCAATCCTCAATCTTCTTCCTCAATACTCGATCTTCAATCCTCAATCCTCAGTCCTCAAACCTCAATTCTGGATTCTCAATCCTGAATCCTCAATCTTCAGACGTCAGTCCTCAACAATCAGTTGTCAATCCTCAATCCTCAATAGAATATCCTCAATTCACAGCTTTCAATACTCAATACTCAATCTGCATTCTTCAAATATCTATCCACAAACATCAATTCTCATCACTCAACCCTCAACACTCAGTCCTCAATGTTCATTCCTCAATCCTCTATTCTCAATCTTCAATCCTCAATACTGAATCTTCAATCCTCAATCCTCAATCCTCAATCCTCAATCCTCAATCCTCAATCCTCAAACCTCAATTTTCAATCCTCAATACTCAATCCTCAATGCTCAATCCTCAATCCTCAATCCTCAATCCTCAATCGTCAGTCCTCAATCCTCAATACTCAATCTTCAATACTCAATCCTCAATCCTCAAACCTCAATCCTCAATCCTCAAACCTCAATCCTCAATCCTCAATCCTCAATCTTCAATTCTCAATACTCAATCTGCAATCTTCAATCCTCAATCCTCAATCCTCAATCCTCAATCCTCAATGCTCAATCCTCAATCCTCAAACCTCAATCATCAGTCCTCAAACCTCAATCCTCATCCCTCAGTCCTCATCCTCAATTCTGAATTCCCAATCCTGAATCCTCAATCCTCAATATTCAATCCTCAATAATCAATCTCCAATCCTAGATACTCAATCCCCAATCTTCAGTCCTTAATCCTCAATCTTGAATCCTCATTCCCCAGTCCTCAATCTTCAATCCACAATGCTCAATCCTCTATCCTCAATCCTCAGTCCTCAATCCTCAATCCTCAATCCTCCAACCTCAATCCTCAGACCTCAAACATCAATACTCAACCCTCAGTCCTCGTCCTCAATCCACCACCCTCAATCCCCGATCCTCAATCTTCAATCATCAATATTCAATCTTGAATCCTGAATCCTCAATCCTCAATACTCAATCCTCTATCCACAATGTTCAATCCTCAATACCCAATCTTCAATCTTCAATCCTGAATCCTCAATCCTCAATTCTCAATCCTCAATCCTCATTCTTCAATCCTCAATACCCAATCCTCAATCCTCAATATTCAATCCTCAATACTCAATCTTCAATCCTCAATCCTCAATCCTCAATCCTCAATCCTCATTCTTCAATACTCAGTCGTCAATCCTCAACATTCAATCCTCAATCCACAATCCTCAATCCTCAATCCTCAATACTCAATCCTCAGTCCTCAGTCCTCAAACCTCAACCGTCAACCCTCATTCATCAATCCTCAATCTTCAATACTCAATCCTCAATCCTCAATCCTCAATCCTCATTCTTCAATACTCAGTCGCCAATCCTCAACATTCAATCCTCAATCCACAATCCTCAATCCTCAATCCTCATCCTCAATCCTCAATCCTCAAACCTCAATCCTCAACCCTCAGTCCGCATCCTCAATTCTCAATTCTCAATCCTCAATCCTTAATCCTCAGTCTTCAATCCTCAATAATCAATCTCCAATCCTAGATCCTCAATCCCCAATACTCAATCCTTAATCCTCAATCTTCAATCCTCAATCCCCAGGCCTCAATCTTCAAGCCTCAATGCTCAACCCTCAATCCTCAATCCTCAGTCCTCAATCCTCAATCTTCTTCCTCAATACTCGATCTTCAATCCTCAATCCTCAGTCCTCAAACCTCAATTCTGAATTCTCAATCCTGAATCCTCAATCTTCAGCCGTCAGTCCTCAACAATCAGTTGTCAATCCTCAATCCTCAATAGAATATCCTCAATTCACAGCTTTCAATACTCAATACTCAATCTGCATTCTTCAAATATCTATCCACAAACATCAATTCTCATCACTCAACCCTCAACACTCAGTCCTCAGTGTTCAATCCTCAATCCTCAATTCTCAATCTTCAATCCTCAATACTGAATCTTCAATCCTCAATCCTCAATCCTCAATCCTCAATACTCAATCCTCAATCCTCAAACCTCAATTTTCAATCCTCAATACTCAATCCTCAATCCTCAATCCTCAATCCTCAATCCTCAATCCTCAATCGTCAGTCCACAATCCTCAATACTCAATCTTCAATACTCAATCCTCAATCTTCAAACCTCAATCCTCAATCCTCAAACCTCAATCCTCAATCCTCAATCCTCAATCTTCAATCCTCAATCCTCAATCCTCAATCCACAATCCTCAATCCTCAATCCTCAGGCATCAAACGTCAATCTTCAATACTCAATAATCAATCACCAATCCTAGATCCTCAATCCCCAATCCTCAATCCTTAATCCTCAATCTTCAATCCTCAATCCCCAGTCCTCAATCTTCAATCCTCAATCCTCAATCCTCAAACCTCAATCCTCATTATTCAACACACAATCCTCAATCATCAATCCACAATACTCAATCCTCAATCCTCAATCCTCATTCTTCAATACTCAGTCGCCAATCCTCAACATTCAATCCTCAATCCACAATCCTCAATCCTCAATCCTCAATCCTCAATCCTCAATCCTCAAACCTCAATCCTCAACCCTCAGTCCGCATCCTCAATTCTCAATTCTCAATCCTCAATCCTTAATCCTCAGTCTTCAATCCTCAATAATCAATCTCCAATCCTAGATCCTCAATCCCCAATACTCAATCCTTAATCCTCAATCTTCAATCCTCAATCCCCAGGCCTCAATCTTCAATCCTCAATGCTCTATCCTCAATCCTCAATCCTCAGTCCTCAATCCTCAATCTTCTTCCTCAATACTCGATCTTCAATCCTCAATCCTCAGTCCTCAAACCTCAATTCTGGATTCTCAATCCTGAATCCTCAATCTTCAGACGTCAGTCCTCAACAATCAGTTGTCAATCCTCAATCCTCAATAGAATATCCTCAATTCACAGCTTTCAATACTCAATACTCAATCTGCATTCTTCAAATATCTATCCACAAACATCAATTCTCATCACTCAACCCTCAACACTCAGTCCTCAATGTTCATTCCTCAATCCTCTATTCTCAATCTTCAATCCTCAATACTGAATCTTCAATCCTCAATCCTCAATCCTCAATCCTCAATCCTCAATCCTCAATCCTCAAACCTCAATTTTCAATCCTCAATACTCAATCCTCAATGCTCAATCCTCAATCCTCAATCCTCAATCCTCAATCGTCAGTCCTCAATCCTCAATACTCAATCTTCAATACTCAATCCTCAATCCTCAAACCTCAATCCTCAATCCTCAAACCTCAATCCTCAATCCTCAATCCTCAATCTTCAATTCTCAATACTCAATCTGCAATCTTCAATCCTCAATCCTCAATCCTCAATCCTCAATCCTCAATGCTCAATCCTCAATCCTCAAACCTCAATCATCAGTCCTCAAACCTCAATCCTCATCCCTCAGTCCTCATCCTCAATTCTGAATTCCCAATCCTGAATCCTCAATCCTCAATATTCAATCCTCAATAATCAATCTCCAATCCTAGATACTCAATCCCCAATCTTCAGTCCTTAATCCTCAATCTTGAATCCTCATTCCCCAGTCCTCAATCTTCAATCCACAATGCTCAATCCTCTATCCTCAATCCTCAGTCCTCAATCCTCAATCCTCAATCCTCCAACCTCAATCCTCAACCGTCAGTCCTCGTCCTCTATCCTCAAACCTCAATCCTCAATCCTCAATCTTCAATCATCAATAATCAATCTTCAATACTCAATCCTCAATACTCAATCGTCAATCCTCAATCCTCAATCCTCAATATTCAACACACAACCCTCCACCATCAATCCTCAATACTCATCCATCAATCCTCATTCTTCAATCCTCAATACCCAATCCTCAATCTTCAATCCTCAATCCTGAATCCACAATTCTCAATCCTCAATCCTCAATCCTCAGACCTCAAACACCAATACCCAACCCTCAGTCCTCGTCCTCAATACACAACCCTCAATCCTCGATCCTCAATCTTCAATCATCAATATTCAATCTTGAATCCTGAATCCTCAATTCTCAATACTCAATCCTCTATCCACAATGTTCAATCCTCAATACCCAATCCTCAATCATCAATCCTCAATCCTCAATCCTCAATTCTCAATCCTCAATCCTCATTCTTCAATCATCAATACCCAATCCTCAATCCTCAATATTCAATCCTCAATACTAAATTTTCAATCCTCAATCCTCAATCCTCAATCCTCAATCCTCAATCCTCAGTCATCAATCCTCAATCTTCAATACTCAATAATCAATCTCCAATCCTAGATCCTCAATCCCCAATCCTCAATCTTCAATCCTCAATCCTCAATCCTCAATTCTCAATCCTCAATCCTCATTCTTCAATCCTCAATACCCAATCCTCAATCCTCAATATTCAATCCTCAATACTCAATCCTCAATGCTCAATCCTCAATCCTCGTTCCTCAAACCTCAATCCTCAACCCTCAGTCCTCAACCTCAATTCTCAATTCTCAATGCTCAGTCCTCAATCATCAATTCTCAACCCTCAATCCTCAATCCTCAATCCTCAATCTTCAATCCTCAATAACCAACCTCCAATCCTAGATCCTCAATCCCCAATCCTCAATCCTTAATCCTCAATCTTCAATCCTCAATCCCCAGTCCTCAATCTTCAATCCTCAATGTTCAATCCTCAATCCTCAATCCTCAGTCCACAATCCTCAATCCTCAATCCTCAAACCTCAATCCTCAACCGTCAGTCCTCATAATCAATCCTCAACCCTCAATCCTCAATCCTCAATCTTCAATCATCAATACTCAATCTTCAATCCTCAATCCTCAATCCTCAATCCTCAATCCTCAATCCTCAATATTCAACACACAACCCTCAGCCATCAATCCTCAATACTCAACCATCAATCCTCAATACTCAATCATCAATCCTCAATTCTCAAAACTCAATAGAATATCCTGAATTCTCATGGTTCAATACTCAATCCACAATATTCAATAATCAAATCTCAATCCTCAAACATCAATTCTCTACACTCAATCCTCAGCACTCAGTCCTCTCTCTTCAATCCTCCATCATCAATCCTCAATCCTCAATCCTCATGCGTCAATCCTCGATCCCCAATCCACAACCCTCAATCCTCGGTCCTCAAACCTCAATCCCGAATCCTCAATCCTGAATCCTCAGTCTTCAGCCCTCAGTCCTCAACAATCAATCGTCAATCCTCAATCCTCAGACCTCGAACATCAATATTCAATCCTCAGTCCTCGTCCTCAGTCCGCAACCCTCAATCCTCAATCCTCAACCTTCTTCCTCAATACTCAATCTTCAATCCTCAATCCTCAGTCCTCAATCCTCAATCCTCAATCCTCAATTTTCAATCCTCAACACTCAATCTTCAATCCTCAATCCTCAATCCTCAATCCTCAATCCTCATTCTTCAATCCGCAATACCCAATCCTCAATCTTCAATCCTCAATCCTCAATCCTCAATACTCAATCTTCAATCCTCAATCCTCAATCCTCAATCCTCAATCCTCATTCTTCAATCCGCAATACCCAATCCTCAATCTTCAATCCTCAATCCTCAATCCTCAATACTCAATCCTCAATCCTCAGTCCTCAGTCCTCAATCCTCAATCCTCAATCCTCAATCCTCTATCCCCAGTCCTCTAACCTCACTCCTAAATCCTCAATCCTCAATCCTCAATCCTCACTCCTCATTCTTCAATCCGCAATACCCAATCCTCAATCCTCAATCCTCAATCCTCAATCCTCAATACTCAATCCTCAATCCTCAGTCCTCAGTTCTCAAATCTCAACCCTCAACCCTCGGCCCTCATCCTCAATCCTCAACCCTCAATCCTCAATCCTCAACCTTCTTCCTCAATACTCAATCTTCAATCCTCAATCCTCAGTCCTCAAACCTCAATTCTGAATTCTCAATCCTGAATCCTCAATCTTCAGCCCTCAGTCCTCAACAATCAGTTGTCAATCCTCAATCCTCAATAGAATATCCTCAATTCACAGCTTTCAATACTCAATACTCAATCTGCATTCTTCAAATCTCTATCCACGAACATGAATTCTCATCACTCAACCCTCAATACTCAGTCCTCAATGTTCAATCCTCAATCCTCAATTCTCAATCTTCAATCCTCAATACTGAATCTTCAATCCTCAATCCTCAATCCTCAATCCTCAATCCTCAATCCTCAATCCTCAATCCTCAATTTTCAATCCTCAACACTCAATCTTCAATCCTCAATCCTCAATCCTCAATCCTCAATCCTCATTCTTCAATCCGCAATACCCAATCCTCAATCTTCAATCCTCAATCCTCAATCCTCAATACTCAATCCTCAATCCTCAGTCCTCAGTCCTCAAATCTCAACCCTCAACCCTCGGCCCTCATCCTCAATCCTCAACCCTCAATCCTCAATCCTCAACCTTCTTCCTCAATACTCAATCTTCAATCCTCAATCCTCAGTCCTCAAACCTCAATTCTGAATTCTCAATCCTGAATCCTCAATCCTCAGTCCTCAATCCTCAATCTTCTTCCTCAATACTCGATCTTCAATCCTCAATCCTCAGTCCTCAAACCTCAATTCTGAATTCTCAATCCTGAATCCTCAATCTTTAGCCGTCAGTCCTCAACAATCAGTTGTCAATCCTCAATCCTCAATAGAATATCCTCAATTCACAGCTTTCAATACTCAATACTCAATCTGCATTCTTCAAATATCTATCCACAAACATCAATTCTCATCACTCAACCCTCAACACTCAGTCCTCAATGTTCAATCCTCAATCCTCAATTCTCAATCTTCAATCCTCAATACTGAATCTTCAGTCCTCAATCCTCAATCCTCAATACTCAATCCTCAATCCTCAAACCTCAATTTTCAATCCTCAATACTCAATCCTCAATCCTCAATCCTCAATCCTCAATCCTCAATCCTCAATCGTCAGTCCACAATCCTCAATACTCAATCTTCAATACTCAATCCTCAATCTTCAAACCTCAATCCTCAATCCTCAAACCTCAATCCTCAATCCTCAATCCTCAATCTTCAATCCTCAATACTCAATCTGCAATCTTCAATCCTCAATCCTCAATACTCAATCCTCATTCTTCAATCCTCAATACCCAATCCCCAATCTTCAATCCTCAATCCTGAATCCACAATTCTCAATCCTCAATCCTCAATCCTCAATCCTCAGACCTCAAACATCAATACCCAACCCTCAGTCCTCGTCCTCAATACACAACCCTCAATCCTCGATCCTCAATCTTCAATCATCAATATTCAATCTTGAATCCTGAATCCTCAATCCTCAATACTCAATCCTCTATCCACAATGTTCAATCCTCAATACCAATCCTCAATCTTCAATCCTCAATCCTCAATCCTCAATTCTCAATCCGCAATCCTCATTCTTCAGTCATCAATACCCAATCCTCAATCCTCAATATTCAATCCTCAATACTAAATTTTCAATCCTCAATCCTCAATCCTCAATCCTCAATCCTCAATCCTCAGTCATCAATCCTCAATCTTCAATACTCAATAATCAATCTCCAATCCTAGATCCTCAATCACCAATCCTCAATCTTCAATCCTCAACCCTCAATCCTCAATTCTCAATCCTCAATCCTCATTCTTCAATCCTCAATACCCAATCCTCAATCCTCAATATTCAATCCTCAATACTCAATCTTCAATCCTCAATCCTCAATCCTCAATCCTCAATCCTCAATCCTCAATCCTCAGGCATCAAACGTCAATCTTCAATACTCAATATTCAATCACCAATCCTAGATCCTCAATCCCCAATACTCAATCCTTAATCCTCAATCTTCAATCCTCAATCCCCAGTCCTCAATCTTCAATCCTCAATCCTCAATCCTCAATCCTCAATCCTCAACCCTCAATCCTCAGTCCTCAAACCTCAATCCGGAATCCTCAATCCTGAATCCTCCATCCTCAATCCTCAATCGTCAATCTTCAATCCTCAATACTCAATCTTCAATCCACAATCCTCAATCCTCAATCCTCAATCCTCATTCTTCAATCCTGAATACCCAATCCTCAACCTTCAATCCTCAATCCTCAGTCCGCAATCCTCAATCCTCAATCCTCAATCCTCAATCTTCAATCCTCAGTCCCAAATCCTCAATCTTCAATACTCAATACTCAATCCTCAATCCTCAATCTTCAATCCCCAATCCTCAATCGTCAATCCTCAATCGTCAATCTTCAATCCTCAATACTCAATCTTCAATCCTCAATCCTCAATCCTCAATCCTCAATCCTCATTCTTCAATCCTGAATACCCAATCCTCAATCTTCAATCCTCAATCCTCAATCCTCAATCCTCAATCCTCCTTCTTCAATCCTCAATACCCAATCCTCAATCTTCAATCCTCAATCCTCATTCCTCAATTCTCAATCATCAATCCTCAATCCTCAGACCTCAAACATCAATACTCAACCCTGAGTCATCGTCCTCAATCCACAACCCTCAATCCTCAATCGTCAATATTCAATCCTCAATCCTCAAACCTCTATCCTCAATCCTCAATCCTCAATCCCCAATCATCAATCTTCAATCCTCAATCCTCAATTCTCTATCCTCAACCCTCAATCCACAATCGTCAATCCTCAATCCCCAATCCTCAATCTTCAATCCTCAATCATCAATCCTCAATCCTCAATCCTCAAACCTCAATCCTCAACCCTCAGTCCGCATCCTCAATTCTCAATTCTCAATCCTCAATCCTTAATCCTCAGTCTTCAATCCTCAATAATCAATCTCCAATCCTAGATCCTCAATCCCCAATCCTCAATCCTTAATCCTCAATCTTCAATCCTCAATCCCCAGGCCTCAATCTTCAATCCTCAATGCTCAACCCTCAATCCTGAATCCTCAGTCCTCAATCCCCAATCTTCTTCCTCAATACTCAATCTTCAATCCTCAATCCTCAGTCCTCAAACCTCAATTCTGAATTCTCAATCCTGAATCCTCAATCTTCAGCCGTCAGTCCTCAACAATCAGTTGTCAATCCTCAATCCTCAATAGAATATCCTCAATTCACAGCTTTCAATACTCAATACTCAATCTGCATTCTTCAAATATCTATCCACAAACATCAATTCTCATCACTCAACCCTCAACACTCAGTCCTCAATGTTCAATCCTCAATCCTCAATTCTCAATCTTCAATCCTCAATACTGAATCTTCAATCCTCAATCCTCAATCCTCAATCCTCAATCCTCAATCCTCAATCCTCAAACCTCAATTTTCAATCCTCAATACTCAATCTTCAATCCTCAATCCTCAATCCTCAATCCTCAATCCTCAATCGTCAGTCCTCAATCCTCAATACTCAATCTTCAATACTCAATCCTCAATCCTCAAACCTCAATCCTCAGTCCACAATCCTCAATCTTCAATTCTCAATACTCAATCTGCAATCTTCAATCCTCAATCCTCAATCCTCAATCCTCATTCTTCAATCCTCAATACCCAATCCTCAATCTTCAATCCTCAATCCTGAATCCACAATTCTCAATCCTCGATCCTCAATCCTCAGACCTCAAACACCAATACCCAACCCTCAGTCCTCGTCCTCAATACACAACCCTCAATCCTCGATCCTCAATCTTCAATCATCAATATTCAATCTTGAATCCTGAATCCTCAATCCTCAATACTCAATCCTCTATCCACAATGTTCAATCCTCAATACCCAATCCTCAATCATCAATCCTCAATCCTCAATCCTCAATTCTCAATCCTCAATCCTCATTCTTCAATCATCAATACCCAATCCTCAATCCTCAATATTCAATCCTCAATACTAAATTTTCAATCCTCAATCCTCAATCCTCAATCCTCAATCCTCAATCCCCAGTCATCAATCCTCAATCTTCAATACTCAATAGTCAATCTCCAATCCTAGATCCTCAATCCCCAATCCTCAATCTTCAATCCTCAATCCTCAATCCTCAATTCTCAATCCTCAATCCTCATTCTTCAATCCTCAATACCCAATCCTCAATCCTCAATATTCAATCCTCAATACTCAATCCTCAATCCTCAATCCTCAATCCTCGTTCCTCAAACCTCAATCCTCAACCCTCAGTCCTCATCCTCAATTCTCAATTCTC
Organism: Calliopsis andreniformis; assembly: GCF_051401765.1. Lineage (NCBI taxonomy): Eukaryota > Metazoa > Arthropoda > Insecta > Hymenoptera > Andrenidae > Calliopsis > Calliopsis andreniformis. Next base: position 2,703,737 of record NW_027480455.1, on the reverse strand, counting down.
AATGCTCAGTCCTCAATCATCAATTCTCAACCCTCAATCCTCAATCCTCAATCCTCAATCTTCAATCCTCAATAACCAACCTCCAATCCTAGATCCTCAATCCCCAATCCTCAATCCTTAATCCTCAATTTTCAATCCTCAATCCCCAGTCCTCAATCTTCAATCCTCAATGTTCAATCCTCAATCCTCAATCCTCAGTCCACAATCCTCAATCCTCAATCCTCAAACCTCAATCCTCAACCGTCAGTCCTCATAATCAATCCTCAACCCTCAATCCTCAATCCTCAATCTTCAATCATCAATACTCAATCTTCAATCCTCAATCCTCAATCCTCAATCCTCAATCCTCAATCCTCAATATTCAACACACAACCCTCAGCCATCAATCCTCAATACTCAACCATCAATCCTCAATACTCAATCATCAATCCTCAATTCTCAAAACTCAATAGAATATCCTGAATTCTCATGGTTCAATACTCAATCCACAATATTCAATAATCAAATCTCAATCCTCAAACATCAATTCTCTACACTCAATCCTCAGCACTCAGTCCTCTCTCTTCAATCCTCCATCATCAATCCTCAATCCTCAATCCTCATGCGTCAATCCTCGATCCACAACCCTCAATCCTCGGTCCTCAAACCTCAATCCCGAATCCTCAATCCTGAATCCTCAGTCTTCAGCCCTCAGTCCTCAACAATCAATTGTCAATCCTCAATCCTCAGACCTCAAACATCAATATTCAATCCTCAGTCCTCGTCCTCAGTCCGCAACCCTCAATCCTCAATCCTCAATCTTCAATCATCAATATTCAATCTTCAATCCTCAATACTCAATCCTCAATCCTCAATCCTCAATCCTCAATCTTCAATCCTCAATCCTCAATCCTCAATCCTCAATCCTCTATCCCCAGTCCTCTAACCTCACTCCTAAATCCTCAATCCTCAATCCTCAATCCTCACTCCTCATTCTTCAATCCGCAATACCCAATCCTCAATCCTCAATCCTCAATCCTCAATCCTCAATACTCAATCCTCAATCCTCAGTCCTCAGTTCTCAAATCTCAACCCTCAACCCTCGGCCCTCATCCTCAATCCTCAACCCTCAATCCTCAATCCTCAACCTTCTTCCTCAATACTCAATCTTCAATCCTCAATCCTCAGTCCTCAAACCTCAATTCTGAATTCTCAATCCTGAAACCTCAATCTTCAGCTCTCAGTCCTCAACAATCAGTTGTCAATCCTCAATCCTCAATAGAATATCCTCAATTCACAGCTTTCAATACTCAATACTCAATCTGCATTCTTCAAATCTCTATCCACAAACATGAATTCTCATCACTCAACCCTCAACACTCAGTCCTCAATGTTCAATCCTCAATCCTCAATTCTCAATCTTCAATCCTCAATACTGAATCTTCAATCCTCAATCCTCAATCCTCAATCCTCAATCCTCAATCCTCAATCCTCAATCCTCAATTTTCAATCCTCAACACTCAATCTTCAATCGTCAATCCTCAATCCTCAATCCTCAATCCTCATTCTTCAATCTGCAATACCCAATCCTCAATCTTCAATCCTCAATCCTCAATCCTCAATACTCAATCCTCGATCCTCAGTCCTCAGTCCTCAAATCTCAACCCTCAACCCTCGGCCCTCATCCTCAATCCTCAACCCTCAATCCTCAATCCTCAACCTTCTTCCTCAATACTCAATCTTCAATCCTCAATCCTCAGTCCTCAAACCTCAATTCTGAATTCTCAATCCTGAATCCTCAATCCTCAGTCCTCAATCCTCAATCTTCTTCCTCAATACTCGATCTTCAATCCTCAATCCTCAGTCCTCAAACCTCAATTCTGAATTCTCAATCCTGAATCCTCAATCTTTAGCCGTCAGTCGTCAACAATTAGTTGTCAATCCTCAATCCTCAATAGAATATCCTCAATTCACAGCTTTCAATACTCAATACTCAATCTGCATTCTTCAAATATCTATCCACAAACATCAATTCTCATCACTCAACCCTCAACACTCAGTCCTCAATGTTCAATCCTCAATCCTCAATTCTCAATCTTCAATCCTCAATACTGAATCTTCAATCCTCAATCCTCAATCCTCAATCCTCAATCCTCAATCCTCATTCCTCAAACCTCAATTTTCAATCCTCAATACTCAATCTTCAATCCTCAATCCTCAATCCTCAATCCTCAATCCTCAATCGTCAGTCCTCAATCCTCAATACTCAATCTTCAATACTCAATCCTCAATCCTCAATCCTCAATCCTCAATCCTCAATCCTCAATTTTCAATCCTCAACACTCAATCTTCAATCGTCAATCCTCAATCCTCAATCCTCAATCCTCATTCTTCAATCCGCAGTACCCAATCCTCAATCTTCAATCCTCAATCCTCAATCCTCAATACTCAATCCTCGATCCTCAGTCCTCAGTCCTCAAATCTCAACCCTCAACCCTCGGCCCTCATCCTCAATCCTCAACCCTCAATCCTCAATCCTCAACCTTCTTCCTCAATACTCAATCTTCAATCCTCAATCCTCAGTCCTCAAACCTCAATTCTGAATTCTCAATCCTGAATCCTCAATCCTCAGTCCTCAATCCTCAATCTTCTTCCTCAATACTCGATCTTCAATCCTCAATCCTCAGTCCTCAAACCTCAATTCTGAATTCTCAATCCTGAATCCTCAATCTTTAGCCGTCAGTCCTCAACAATTAGTTGTCAATCCTCAATCCTCAATAGAATATCCTCAATTCACAGCTTTCAATACTCAATACTCAATCTGCATTCTTCAAATATCTATCCACAAACATCAATTCTCATCACTCAACCCTCAACACTCAGTCCTCAATGTTCAATCCTCAATCCTCAATTCTCAATCTTCAATCCTCAATACTGAATCTTCAATCCTCAATCCTCAATCCTCAATCCTCAATACTCAATCCTCAATCCTCAAACCTCAATTTTCAATCCTCAATACTCAATCCTCAATCCTCAATCCTCAATCCTCAATCCTCAATACTCAATCGTCAGTCCACAATCCTCAATACTCAATCTTCAATACTCAATCCTCAATCTTCAAACCTCAATCCTCAATCCTCAAACCTCAATCCTCAATCCTCAATCCTCAATCTTCAATCCTCAATACTCAATCTGCAATCTTCAATCCTCAATCCTCAATACTCAATCCTCATTCTTCAATCCTCAATACCCAATCCCCAATCTTCAATCCTCAATCCTGAATCCACAATTCTCAATCCTCAATCCTCAATCCTCAATCCTCAGACCCCAAACATCAATACCCAACCCTCAGTCCTCGTCCTCAATACACAACCCTCAATCCTCGATCCTCAATCTTCAATCATCAATATTCAATCTTGAATCCTGAATCCTCAATCCTCAATACTCAATCCTCTATCCACAATGTTCAATCCTCAATACCAATCCTCAATCTTCAATCCTCAATCCTCAATCCTCAATCCTCAATCCTCAATCCTCAATCCTCAGTCATCAATCCTCAATCTTCAATACTCAATAGTCAATCTCCAATCCTAGATCCTCAATCACCAATCCTCAATCTTCAATCCTCAATCCTCAATCCTCAATTCTCAATCCTCAATCCTCATTCTTCAATCCTCAATACCCAATCCTCAATCCTCAATATTCAATCCTCAATACTCAATCTTCAATCCTCAATCCTCAATCCTCAATCCTCAATCCTCAATCCTCAATCCTCAGGCATCAAACGTCAATCTTCAATACTCAATATTCAATCACCAATCCTAGATCCTCAATCCCCAATCCTCAATCCTTAATCCTCAATCTTCAATCCTCAATCCCCAGTCCTCAATCTTCAATCCTCAATCCTCAATCCTCAATCCTCAATCCTCAACCCTCAATCCTCAGTCCTCAAACCTCAATCCGGAATCCTCAATCCTGATTCCTCCATCCTCAATCCTCAATCGTCAATCTTCAATCCTCAATACTCAATCTTCAATCCACAATCCTCAATCCTCAATCCTCAATCCTCATTCTTCAATCCTGAATACCCAATCCTCAACCTTCAATCCTCAATCCTCAGTCCGCAATCGTCAATCCTCAATCCTCAATCCTCAATCTTCAATCCTCAGTCCCAAATCCTCAATCTTCAATACTCAATACTCAATCCTCAATCCTCAATCTTCAATCCCCAATCCTCAATCCTCAATCCTCAATCGTCAATCTTCAATCCTCAATACTCAATCTTCAATCCTCAATCCTCAATCCTCAATCCTCAATCCTCATTCTTCAATCCTGAATACCCAATCCTCAATCTTCAATCCTCAATCCTCAATCCTCAATCCTCAATCCTCCTTCTTCAATCCACAATACCCAATCCTCAATGTTCAATCCTCAATCCTCATTCCTCAATTCTCAATCATCAATCCTCAATCCTCAGACCTCAAACATCAATACTCAACCCTGAGTCCTCGTCCTCAATCCACAACCCTCAATCCTCAATCGTCAATATTCAATCCTCAATCCTCAAACCTCTATCCTCAATCCTCAATCCTCAATCCCCAATCATCAATCTTCAATCCTCAATCCTCAATTCTCTATCCTCAACCCTCAATCCACAATCGTCAATCCTCAATCCCCAATCCTCAATCTTCAATCCTCAATCATCAATCCTCAATCCTCAATCCTCAAACCTCAATCCTCAACCCTCAGTCCGCATCCTCAATTCTCAATTCTCAATCCTCAATCCTTAATCCTCAGTCTTCAATCCTCAATAATCAATCTCCAATCCTAGATCCTCAATCCCCAATCCTCAATCCTTAATCCTCAATCTTCAATCCTCAATCCCCAGGCCTCAATCTTCAATCCTCAATGCTCAACCCTCAATCCTGAATCCTCAGTCCTCAATCCTCAATCTTCTTCCTCAATACTCAATCTTCAATCCTCAATCCTCAGTCCTCAAACCTCAATTCTGAATTCTCAATCCTGAATCCTCAATCTTCAGCCGTCAGTCCTCAACAATCAGTTGTCAATCCTCAATCCTCAATAGAATATCCTCAATTCACAGCTTTCAATACTCAATACTCAATCTGCATTCTTCAAATATCTATCCACGAACATCAATTCTCATCACTCAACCCTCAACACTCAGTCCTCAATGTTCAATCCTCAATCCTCAATTCTCAATCTTCAATCCTCAATACTGAATCTTCAATCCTCAATCCTCAATCCTCAATCCTCAATCCTCAATCCTCAATCCTCAAACCTCAATTTTCAATCCTCAATACTCAATCTTCAATCCTCAATCCTCAATCCTCAATCCTCAATCCTCAATCGTCAGTCCTCAATCCTCAATACTCAATCTTCAATACTCAATCCTCAATCCTCAAACCTCAATCCTCAGTCCACAATCCTCAATCTTCAATTCTCAATACTCAATCTGCAATCTTCAATCCTCCATCCTCAATCCTCAATCCTCATTCTTCAATCCTCAATACCCAATCCTCAATCTTCAATCCTCAATCCTGAATCCACAATTCTCAATCCTCGATCCTCAATCCTCAATCCTCAATCGTCAATCTCCAATCCTCAATACTCAATCTTCAATACTGAATCCTCAATCCCCAATCCTCAATCCTGATTCCTCAATCCTCAGTACCCAACCCTCAATCTTCAATCCTCAATTCTCAATCCTCAACCCTCATTGTTCAACCCTCAATCCTCAATCCTCAATCTTCAATCCTCAATCTTCAATCCTCAATACTGAATGTTCAATCGTCAATCCTCAATCCTCAATCCTAATTCCTCAATCCTCAATCCTCAATCTTCAATCCTCAGTCCCCAATCCTCAACATTCAATCCTCAATCCTCAATCCTCTATCCTCAAACCTCAATCCTCAAACCTCAACCGTCAACCCTCTGTCATCAAACCTCAATCTTCAATACTCAATCGTCAATCCTCAGTCCTCAATCCTCAATCCTCAATCCTCGTTCCTCAAACCTCAATCCTCAACCCTCAGGCATCATCCTCAATTCTCAATTCTCAATGCTCAGTCCTCAATCCTCAATCCTCAACCCTCAATCCTCAATCCTCAATCCTCAATCTTCAATCCTCAATAACCAACCTCCAATCCTAGATCCTCAATCCCCAATCCTCAATCCTTAATCCTCAATCTTCAATCCTCAATCCCCAGTCCTCAATCTTCAATCCTCAATGTTCAATCCTAAATCCTCAATCCTCAGTCCACAATCCTCAATCCTCAATCCACAAACCTCAATCCTCAACCGTCAGTCATCATCCTCAATCCTCAACCCTCAATCCTCAATCCTCAATCTTCAATCATCAATACTCAATCTTCAATCCTCAATCCTCAATCCTCAATCCTCAATCCTCAATCCTTAATATTCAACACACAACCCTCAACCATCAATCCTCAATACTCAACCATCAATCCTCAATTCTCAATACTCAATAGAATATCCTGCATTCTCATGGTTCAATACTCAATCCACAATATTCAATAATCAAATCTCAATCCTCAAACATCAATTCTCTACACTCAATCCTCAACACTCAGTCCTCTCTCTTCAATCCTCCATCCTCAATCCTCAATCCTCAATCCTCATGCGTCAATCCTCGATCCTCAATCCACCACCCTCATTCCTCGGTCCTCAAACCTCAATCCCGAATCCTCAATCCTGAATCCTCAGTCTTCAGCCCTCAGTCCTCAACAATCAATCGTCAATCCTCAGCCCTCAGACGTCAAACATCAATATTCAATCCTCAGTCCTCAATCCTCAACCTTCAATCATCATCATTCAATCTTCAATCCTCAATACTCAATCCTCAATCCTCAATCCTCAATCCTCAATCTTCAATCCTCAATCCTCAATACTCTATCCTCAATCCTCAATCTTCAATCCTCAATCCTCAATCCTCAATCATCAATACTCAATCTTCAGTACTCAATCCTCAATCCTCAATCCTCAATCCTCAATCCTCAAACCTCAATCATCAGTCCTCAAACCTCAATCCTCATCCCTCAGTCCTCATCCTCAATTCTGAATTCTCAATCCTGAATCCTCAATCCTCAATCTTCAATCCTCAATAACCAATCTCCAATCTTAGATACTCAATCCCCAATCTTCAGTCCTTAATCCTCAATCTTGAATCCTCATTCCCCAGTCCTCAATCTTCAATCCACAATGCTCAATCCTCTATCCTCAATCCTCAGTCCTCAATCCTCAATCCTCAATCCTGCAGCCTCACTCCTCAACCGTCAGTCCTCGTCCTCAATCCTCAAACCTCAATCCTCAATCCTCAATCTTCAATCATCAATAATCAATCTTCAATACTCAATCCTCAATCCTCAATCCTCAATCCTCAATCCTCAATATTCAACACACAACCCTCCACCATCAATCCTCAATACTCAACCATCAATCCTCAATTCTCAATACTCAATAGAATATCCTGAATTCTCATGGTTCAATACTTAATCCACAAAGTTCAATAATCAAATCTCAATCCTCAAACATCAATTTTCAACACTCAATCCTCAATACTCAGTCCTCTCTCTTCAATCCTGAATACCCAATCCTCAACCTTCAATCCTCAATCCTCAGTCCGCAATCCTCAATCCTCAATCCTCAATCCTCAGTCTTCAATCCTCGGTCCCAAATCCTCAATCTTCAAAACTCAATACTCAATCCTCAATCCTCAATCTTCAATCCTCAATCCTCAATCCTCAATCCTCAATCGTCAATCTTCAATCCTCAATACTCAATCCTCAATCCTCAATCCTCAATCTTCAATCCTCAGTACCAAATCCTCAATCTTCAATACTCAATACTCAATCCTCAATCCTCAATCTTCAATCCTCAATCCTCAATCCTCAACCCTCAATCGTCAATCTTCAATCCTCAATACTCAATCTTCAATCCTCAATCCTCAATCCTCAATCCTCAATCCTCATTCTTCAATCCTGAATACCCAACCCTCAATCTTCAACCCTCAATCCTCAATCCTCAATCCTCAATCCTCTTTCTTCAATCCTCAATACCCAATCCTCAATCTTCAATCCTCAATCCTCATTCCTCAATTCTCAATCATCAATCCTCAATCCTCAGACCTCAAACATCAATACTCAACCCTGAGTCCTCGTCCTCAATCCACAACCCTCAATCCTCTATCCTCAATCTTCAATCCTCAATCCTCAATCCTCTATCCTCAATCCTCAATCCTCAATCCCCAATCATCAATCTTCAATCCTCAATTATCAATTCTCTATCCTCAACCCTCAATCCACAATCGTCAATCCTCAATCCCCAATCCTCAATCTTCAATCCTCAATCATTAATCCTCAATCCTCAATCCTCAAACCTCAATCCTCAACCCTCAGTCCGCATCCTCAATTCTCAATTCTCAATCCTCAATCCTTAATCCTCAGTCTTCAATCCTCAATAATCAATCTCCAATCCTAGATCCTCAATCCCCAATACTCAATCCTTAATCCTCAATCTTCAATCCTCAATCCCCAGGCCTCAACCTTCAATCCTCAATGCTCAACCCTCAATCCTCAATCCTCAGTCCTCAATCCTCAATCTTCTTCCTCAATACTCAATCTTCAGTCCTCAATCCTCAGTCCTCAAACCTCAATTCTGAATTCTCAATCCTGAATCCTCAATCTTCAGCCGTCAGTCCTCAACAATCAGTTGTCAATCCTCAATCCTCAATAGAATATCCTCAATTCACAGCTTTCAATACTCAATACTCAATCTGCGTTCTTCAAATATCTATCCACAAACGTCAATTCTCATCACTCAAACCTCAACACTCAGTCCTCAATGTTCAATCCTCAATCCTCAATTCTCAATCTTCAATCCTCAATACTGAATCTTCAATCCTCAATCCTCAATCCTCAATCCTCAATCCTCAATCCTCAATCCTCAAACCTCAATTTTCAATCCCCAATACTCAATCCTTAATCCTCAATCCTCAATCCTCAATCCTCAATCCTCAATCGTCAGTCCTCAATCCTCAATACTCAATCTTCAATAGTCAATCCTCAATCCTCAAACCTCAATCCTCAACCCTCAATCCTCAATCTTCAATCCTCAATACTCAATCTGCAATCTTCAATCCTCAATCCTCAATCCTCAATCCTCATTCTTCAATCCTCAATACCCAATCCACAATCTTCAATCCTCAATCCTGAATCCACAATCCTCAATCTGCAATCCTCCATCCTCAATCCTCAATCCTCAATCCTCATTCTTCAATCCTGAATACCCAATCCTCAATCTTCAATCCTCAATCCTCAATCCTCAATCCTCTTTCTTCAATCCTCAATACCCAATCCTCAATCTTCAATCCTCAATCCTCAATCCTCAATCCTCAATCCTCAATCCCCAGTCCTCTAACCTCAATCCTTAATCCTCAATCCTGAATCCTCAATGTTCAGCCCTCACTCCTCAACAATCAGTTGTCAATCCTCAATCCTCAATAGAATACCATCAATTCACAGTTTTCATTACTCAATACTCAATCTGCAATCTTCAAATCTCTACCCACAAACATCAATCCTCGTCACTCAGCCCTCAACACTCAGTCCCCAATCCTCAATATTCAATCCTCAATTCTCAGTCCTCAATCCACAATCCTCAATCTTCAATTCTCAATACTCAATCTGCAATCTTCAATCCTCAATCCTCAATCCTCAATCCTCATTCTTCAATCCTCAATACCCAATCCTCAATCTTCAATCCTCAATCCTGAATCCACAATTCTCAATCCTCGATCCTCAATCCTCAATCCTCAATCGTCAATCCTCCTTCTTCAATCCACAATACCCAATCCTCAATGTTCAATCCTCAATCCTCATTCCTCAATTCTCAATCATCAATCCTCAATCCTCAGACCTCAAACATCAATACTCAACCCTGAGTCCTCGTCCTCAATCCACAACCCTCAATCCTCAATCGTCAATATTCAATCCTCAATCCTCAAACCTCTATCCTCAATCCTCAATCCTCAATCCCCAATCATCAATCTTCAATCCTCAATCCTCAATTCTCTATCCTCAACCCTCAATCCACAATCGTCAATCCTCAATCCCCAATCCTCAATCTTCAATCCTCAATCATCAATCCTCAATCCTCAATCCTCAAACCTCAATCCTCAACCCTCAGTCCGCATCCTCAATTCTCAATTCTCAATCCTCAATCCTTAATCCTCAGTCTTCAATCCTCAATAATCAATCTCCAATCCTAGATCCTCAATCCCCAATACTCAATCCTTAATCCTCAATCTTCAATCCTCAATCCCCAGGCCTCAACCTTCAATCCTCAATGCTCAACCCTCAATCCTCAATCCTCAGTCCTCAATCCTCAATCTTCTTCCTCAATACTCAATCTTCAGTCCTCAATCCTCAGTCCTCAAACCTCAATTCTGAATTCTCAATCCTGAATCCTCAATCTTCAGCCGTCAGTCCTCAACAATCAGTTGTCAATCCTCAATCCTCAATAGAATATCCTCAATTCACAGCTTTCAATACTCAATACTCAATCTGCGTTCTTCAAATATCTATCCACAAACGTCAATTCTCATCACTCAAACCTCAACACTCAGTCCTCAATGTTCAATCCTCAATCCTCAATTCTCAATCTTCAATCCTCAATACTGAATCTTCAATCCTCAATCCTCAATCCTCAATCCTCAATCCTCAATCCTCAATCCTCAAACCTCAATTTTCAATCCCCAATACTCAATCCTTAATCCTCAATCCTCAATCCTCAATCCTCAATCCTCAATCGTCAGTCCTCAATCCTCAATACTCAATCTTCAATAGTCAATCCTCAATCCTCAAACCTCAATCCTCAACCCTCAATCCTCAATCTTCAATCCTCAATACTCAATCTGCAATCTTCAATCCTCAATCCTCAATCCTCAATCCTCATTCTTCAATCCTCAATACCCAATCCACAATCTTCAATCCTCAATCCTGAATCCACAATCCTCAATCTGCAATCCTCCATCCTCAATCCTCAATCCTCAATCCTCATTCTTCAATCCTGAATACCCAATCCTCAATCTTCAATCCTCAATCCTCAATCCTCAATCCTCTTTCTTCAATCCTCAATACCCAATCCTCAATCTTCAATCCTCAATCCTCAATCCTCAATCCTCAATCCTCAATCCCCAGTCCTCTAACCTCAATCCTTAATCCTCAATCCTGAATCCTCAATGTTCAGCCCTCACTCCTCAACAATCAGTTGTCAATCCTCAATCCTCAATAGAATACCATCAATTCACAGTTTTCATTACTCAATACTCAATCTGCAATCTTCAAATCTCTACCCACAAACATCAATCCTCGTCACTCAGCCCTCAACACTCAGTCCCCAATCCTCAATATTCAATCCTCAATTCTCAGTCCTCAATCCACAATCCTCAACCTTCAATCCTCAATACTCAGTCTTAAATGCTCAATCCTCAATCCTCAATCCTCAATCCTCAATCCTCAATCCTCATTCTTCAATCCGCAATACCCAATCCTCAATCCTCAATCATCAATCCTCAATCCTCAATACTCAATCCTCAATCCTCAGTCCTCAGTCTTCAAATCTCAACCCTCAACCCTCGGCCCTCATCCTCAATCCTCAACCCTCAATCCTCAATCCTCAACCTTCTTCCTCAATACTCAATCTTCAATCCTCAATCCTCAGTCCTCAAACCTCAATTCTGAATTCTCAATCCTGAATCCCCAATCTTCAGCTCTCAGTCCTCAACAATCAGTTGTCAATCCTCAATCCTCAATAGAATATCCTCAATTCACAGCTTACAATACTCAATACTCAATCTGCATTCTTCAAATCTCTATCCACAAACATGAATTCTCATCACTCAACCCTCAACACTCAGTCCTCAATGTTCAATCCTCAATCCTCAATTCTCAACCTTCAATCCTCAATACTGAATCTTCAATCCTCAATCCTCAATCCTCAATCCTCAATCCTCAATCCTCAATCCTCAATCCTCAATTTTCAATCCTCAACACTCAATCTTCAATCCTCAATCCTCAATCCTCAATCCTCAATCCTCATTCTTCAATCCGCAATACCCAATCCTCAATCTTCAATCCTCAATCATCAATCCTCAATACTCAATCCTCAATCCTCAGTCCTCAGTCCTCAAATCTCAACCCTCAACCCTCGGCCCTCATCCTCAATCCTCAAACCTCAATCCTCAATCCTCAACCTTCTTCCTCAATACTCAATCTTCAATCCTCAATCCTCAGTCCTCAAACCTCAATTCTGAATTCTCAATCCTGAATCCTCAATCTTCAGCCCTCAGTCCTCAACAATCAGTTGTCAATCCTCAATCCTCAATAGAATATCCTCAATTCACAGATTTCAATACTCAATACTCAATCTGCATTCTTCAAATCTCTATCCACAAACATCAATTCTCATCACTCAACCCTCAACACTCAGTCCTCAATGTTCAATCCTCAATCCTCAATTCTCAATCTTCAATCCTCAATACTGAATCTTCAATCCTCAATCCTCAATCCTCAATCCTCAATCCTCAATCCTCAATCCTCAATCCTCAATCCTCATTCTTCAATCCTCAACACCCAATCCTCAATCGTCAATCTTCAATCCTCAATACTCAATCTTCATTCCTTAATCCTCAATCCTCAAACCTCAATCCTCAATCCTCAATCCTCAATCTTCAATCCTCAATACTCAATCTGCAATCTTCAATCCTCAATCCTCAATCCTCAATCCTCATTCTTCAATCCTCAACACCCAATCCTCAATCGTCAATCTTCAATCCTCAATCCTCAATCCTCAATCCTCGATCCTCAATCCTCAATCCTCAATCGTCAATCTCCAATCCTCAATACTCAATCTTCAATACTGAATCCTCAATCCCCAATCCTCAATCCTGATTCTTCAATCCTCAGTACCCAATCCTCAATCTTCAATCCTCAATCCTCAATCCTCAATCCTCATTGTTCAACCCTCAATCCTCAATCCTCAATCTTCAATCCTCAATCTTCAATCCTCAATACTGAATGTTCAATCGTCAACCTCAATCCTCAATCCTAATTCCTCAATCCTCAATCCTCAATCTTCAATCCTCAGTCCCCAAGCCTCAACATTCAATCCTCAATCCTCAATCCTCTATCCTCAAACCTCAATCCTCAATCCTCAGTCCTCAGTCCTCAAACCTCAACCGTCAACCCTCTGTCATCAATCCTCAATCTTCAATACTCAATCGTCAATCCTCAGTCCTCAATCCTCAATCCTCAATCCTCGTTCCTCAAACCTCAATCCTCAACCCTCAGGCATCATCCTCAATTCTCAATTCTCAATGCTCAGTCCTCAATCCTCAATCCTCAACCCTCAATCCTCAATCCTCAATCCTCAATCTTCAATCCTCAATAACCAACCTCCAATCCTAGATCCTCAATCCCCAATCCTCAATCCTTAATCCTCAATCTTCAATCCTCAATCCCCAGTCCTCAATCTTCAATCCTCAATGTTCAATCCTAAATCCTCAATCCTCAGTCCACAATCCTCAATCCTCAATCCACAAACCTCAATCCTCAACCGTCAGTCATCATCCTCAATCCTCAACCCTCAATCCTCAATCCTCAATCTTCAATCATCAATACTCAATCTTCAATCCTCAATCCTCAATCCTTAATCCTCAATCCTCAATCCTTAATATTCAACACACAACCCTCAACCATCAATCCTCAATACTCAACCATCAATCCTCAATTCGCAATACTCAATAGAATATCCTGCATTCTCATGGTTCAATACTCAATCCACAATATTCAATAATCAAATCTCAATCCTCAAACATCAATTCTCTACACTCAATCCTCAACACTCAGTCCTCTCTCTTCAATCCTCCATCCTCAATCCTCAATCCTCAATCCTCATGCGTCAATCCTCGATCCTCAATCCACCACCCTCATTCCTCGGTCCTCAAACCTCAATCCCGAATCCTCAATCCTGAATCCTCACTCTTCAGCCTCCAGTCCTCAACAATCAACCGTCAATCCTCAATAATCAATAGAATATCCTCAATTCACAGTTTTCAATACTCAATCCCCAATCTTCAATCTTCAAATCTCAATCCACAAGCGTCAATTCTCATCACTCAACCCTCAACACTCAGTCCTCAATCCACAAGCGTCAATTCTCATCACTCAACCCTCAACACTCAGTCCTCAATCTTCAATCCTCAATCCTCAGTCCTCAATCTTCAATCCTCAATTCTCAATCTTCAATCCTCAATCCTCAATTCTCTATCCTCAACCCTCAATCCTCAATCCTCAATCCTCAGTCCTCATCCTCAATTCTCAATTCTCAATCCTCAATCATCAATATTCAATCCTCGATCCTCAATTATCTATCCTCAATCCTCAATCCTCAAACCTCAATCCTCAACCCTCAGTCCTCATCCTCAATTCTCAATTCTCAATCCTCAATCCTTAATCCTCAGTCTTCAATACTCAATAATCAATCCTCAATCCTCAATCCTCAATCCTCAAACCTCAATCCTCAACCCTCAGTCCTCATCCTCAATTCTCAATTCTCAATCATCAATCCTTAATCCTCAGTCTTCAATCCTCAATAATCAATCTCCAATCCTATATCCTCAATCCCCAATCCTCAATCCTTAATCCTCAATCTTCAATCCTCTATCCCCAGGCCTCAATCTTCAATCCTCAATGCTCAATCCTCAATCCTCAATCCTCAGTCCTCAATCCTCAATCCTCAATCCTCAAACCTCAATCCTCAACCGCCAGTCCACGACCACAATCCTCAACCCTCAATCCTCGATACTCAATCTTCAATCATCAATATTCAATCTTGAATCCTGAATCCTCAATACTCAATGCTCAATCCTCTATCCACCATGTTCAATCCTCAATACCCAATCATCAATCTTCAATCCTCAATCCTCAATCCTCAATTCTCAATCCTCAATCCTCATTGTTCAATCGTCAATACCCAATCCTCAATCCTCAATATTCAATCCTCAATACTCAATCTTCATTCCTCTATCCTAAATCCGCAATCCTCAATCCTCAATCCTCAGTCATCAATCCTCAATCTTCAGTACACAATAATCAATCTCCAATCCTAGATCCTCAATCCCCAATCCTCAATCCTTAATCCTCAATCTTCAATCCTCAAACCCCAGTCCTCAATCTTCAATCCTCAATCCTCGATCCTCAATCCTCAATACTCAATATTCAACACACAACCCTCAACCATCAATCCTCAACACTCAACCATTAATCCTCAATTCTCATTACTCAACAGAATATCCTGAATTCTCATGGTTCAATGCTCGATCCACAATATTCATTAATCAAATCTCAATCCTCAAACATCAGTTCTCAACACAAAATCCGCAACAATCACTCCTCTCTCTTCAATCCTCCATCCTCAATCCTCAATCCTCAAGTGTCAATCCTCGATCCTCAATACTCAACCCTCAATCCTCAGTCCTCAATCTTCAATCCTCAATCCTCAGTCCTCAATCTTCAATCCTCAATACTCAATCTTCAATCCTCAATCCTCAATTCTCTATCCTCAACCCTCAATCCTCAATCCTCAACCCCCAATCCTCAATCTTCAATCCTCAATCATCAATCCTCAATCCTCAATCCTCAAACCTCAATCCTCAACCCTCAGTCCTCATCCTCAATTGTCAATTCTCAATCCTCTATCCTTAATCCTCAGTCTTCAGTCCTCAATAATCAATCTCCAATCCTAGATCCTCAATCCCCAATCCTCAATCCTTAATCCTCAATCTTCAATCCTCAATCCCCAGGCCTCAATCTTCAATCCTCAATCCTCAGTCCTCAATCCTCAGTCCTCAATCCTCAATCCTCAATCCTCAAGCCTCAATCCTCAACCGTCAGTCCTCGTCCTCAATCCACAACCCTCAATCCTCAATCCTCAATCTTCAATCATCAATACTCAATCTTCAATCTTCAACCCTCAATCCTCAATCCTCAATCCTCAATCCTCAATATTCAACACACAACCCTCAACCATCAATCCTCAATACTCAACCATCAATCCTCAATTCTCAATACTCAACTTAATATCCTGAATTCTCATGGTTCAATGCTCAATCCACAATATTCATTAATCAAATCTCAATCCTCAAATATCAATTCTCAACACACAATCCTCAACACTCAGTCCTCTCTCTTCAATCCTCCATCCTCAATCCTCAATCCTCAAGCGTCAATCCTCGATCCTCAGTCCTCAACCCTCAGTCCTCAGTCCTCAAACATCAAACCCGAATCCTCAATCCTGAATCCTCACTCTTCAGCCTTCAGTCCTCAACAATCAACCGTCAATCCTCAATAATCAATAGAATATCCTCAATTCACAGTTTTCAATACTCAATCCCCAATCTTCAATCTTCAAATCTCAATCCACAAGCGTCAATTCTCATCACTCAACCCTCAACACTCAGTCCTCAATCTTCAATCCTCAATCCTCAGTCCTCAATCTTCAATCCTCAATTCTCAATCTTCAATCCTCAATCCTCAATTCTCTATCCTCAACCCTCAATCCTCAATCCTCAATCCACAATCCTCAATCTTCAATCCTCAATAATCAATCCTCAATCCTCAATCCTCAATCCTCAAACCTCAATCTTCAATCCTCAATCATCAATCCTCAATCCTCAATCCTCAAACCTCAATCCTCAACCCTCAGTCCTCATCCTCAATTCTCAATGCTCAGTCCTCAATGCTTAATCCTCAGTCTTCAATCCTCGATAATCAATCTCCAATCCTAGATCCTCAATCCCCAATCCTCAATCCTTAATCCTCAATCTTCAATCCTCAATCCACAGGCCTCAATATTCAATCCTCAATCCTCAATGCTCAATCCTCAATCCTCAATCGTCAGTCACCAATACTCAATCTTCAATACTCAATCCTCAATCCTCAATCCTCAATCCTCAATCCTCAACCCTCAGTCATCATTCCTCAAACCTCAATCCTCAACCCTTAGTCCTCATCCTCAATTCTGAATTCTCAATCCTCAATCCTCAGTCCTCATTCTTCAATCCTCAGTACCCAATCCTCAATCTTCAATCCTCAATTCTCAATCCTCAATTCTCAACCCTCAACCCTCAATCCTCAGACCTCAAACATCAATACTCAACCCTGAGTCCTCGTCCTCAATCCACAACCCTCAATCCTCAATCCTCAATCTTCAATCCTCAATCCTCAATCCTCAATCCTCAATCCTCAATCCTCAATCATCAATATTCAATCCTCAATCCTCAATTATCTATCCTCAACCCTCAATTCTCAATCGTCAATCCTCAATGCCCAATCCTCAATCTTCAATCCTCAATCATCAATCCTCAATCCTCAACCCTCAAACCTCAATCCTCAACCCTCAGTCCTCATTCTCAATTCTCAATTCTCAATCCTCAATCCTTAATCCTCAGTCTTCAATCCTCAATAATCAATCTCCAATACTAGATCCTCAATCCCCAATCCTCAATCCTTAATCCTCAATCTTCAATCCTCAATCCCCAGGCCTCAATCTTCAATCCTCAATCCTCAGTCCTCAATCCTCAGTCCTCAATCCTCAATCCTCAATCCTCAAGCCTCAATCCTCAACCGTCAGTCCTCGTCCTCAATCCTCAACCCTCAATCCTCAATCCTCAATCTTCAATCATCAATACTCAATCTTCAATCTTCAACCCTCAATCCTCAATCATCAATCCTCAATCCTCAATCCTCAATCCTCAATCCTCAATATTCAACACACAACCCTCAACGTTCAATCCTCAAAGCTCAACCATCAATCCTCAATTCTCAATACTCAACACAATATCCTGAATTCTCATGGTTCAATGCTCAATTCACAATATTCATTAATCAAATCTCAATCCTCAAATATCAATTCTCAACACACAATCCTCAACACTCAGTCCTCTCTCTTCAATCCTCCATCCTCAATCCTCAATCCTCAAGCGTCAATCCTCGATCCTCAGTCCTCAACCCTCAGTCCTCATCCTCAATTCTCAGTCCTCAATCCTTAACCCTCAGTCTTTAATCATCAATAATCAATCTCCAATCCTAGATCCTCAATCCCCAATCCTCAATACTCAATCCTCAATCCTCAATCCTCAATCCTGAACCCTCAGACCTCATCCTCAATCCTCAATTCTCAATCCTCAATCCTCAATCTACAATCCTCAATACTCAATCTTCAATCCTCAATCCTCAATCCTCGATCCTCAATCCTCAATCCTCAATCGCCAATCTCCAATCCTGAATACTCAATCTTCAATACTCAATCCTCAATCCCCAAACCTCAATCCTGATTCTTCAATCCTCAGTACCCAATCCTCATCTTCAATCCTCAATCCTCAATCCTCAATACTCAATCGTCAATCCTCAGTCCTCAGTCCTCAAACCTCAACCCTCAACCCTCAGCCCTCATCCTCAATCATCAATCCTCAATCCTCAATCCTCAATCTTCTTCCTCAATACTCAATCTTCAATCCTCAATCCTCAGTCCTCAAACCTCAATTCTGAATTCTCAATCCTGAATCCTCAATCTTCAGCCCTCAGTCCTCAACAATCAGTTGTCAATCCTCAATCCTCAATAGAATATCCTCAATTCACAGCTTTCAATACTCAATACCCAATCTGCATTCTTCAAATCTCTATCCACAAACATCAATTCTCATCACTCAACCCTCAACACTCAGTCCTCAATGTTCAATCCTCAATCCTCAATCCTCAATCCTCAATCCTCAATCCTGAATCCTCAATCCTCAATCTTCAATCCTCAATACTCAATCTTCAGTCCTCAATCCTCAATCCTCAATCCTCAATCCTCATTCTTCAATCCTCAACACCCAATCCTCAATCTTCAATCCTCAATCCTCAATCCTCAATTCTCAATCCTCAAACCTCAATCCTCAGACCTCAAACATCAATACTCAACCCTCAGTCCTCGTCCTCAATCCACCACCCTCAATCCCCGATCCTCAATCTTCAATCATCAATATTCAATCTTGAATCCTGAATCCTCAATCCTCAATACACAATCCTCTATCCACAATGTTCAATCCTCAATACCCAATCCTCAATCTTCAATCCTGAATCCTCAATCCTCAATTCTCAATCCTCAATCCTCATTCTTCAATCCTCAATACCCAATCCTCAATCCTCAATATTCAATCCTCAATACTCAATCTTCAATCCTCAATCCTCAATCCTCAATCCTCAATCCTCGTTCTTCAATACTCAGTCGCCAATCCTCAACATTCAATCCTCAATCCACAATCCTCAATCCTCAATCCTCAATACTCAATCCTCAGTCCTCAGTCCTCAAACCTCAACCGTCAACCCTCATTCATCAATCCTCAATCTTCAATACTCAATCCTCAATCCTCAATCCTCAATCCTCATTCTTCAATACTCAGTCGCCAATCCTCAACATTCAATCCTCAATCCACAATCCTCAATCCTCAATCCTCATCCTCAATCCTCAATCCTCAAACCTCAATCCTCAACCCTCAGTCCGCATCCTCAATTCTCAATTCTCAATCCTCAATCCTTAATCCTCAGTCTTCAATCCTCAATAATCAATCTCCAATCCTAGATCCTCAATCCCCAATACTCAATCCTTAATCCTCAATCTTCAATCCTCAATCCCCAGGCCTCAATCTTCAATCCTCAATGCTCAACCCTCAATCCTCAATCCTCAGTCCTCAATCCTCAATCTTCTTCCTCAATACTCGATCTTCAATCCTCAATCCTCAGTCCTCAAACCTCAATTCTGAATTCTCAATCCTGAATCCTCAATCTTCAGCCGTCAGTCCTCAACAATCAGTTGTCAATCCTCAATCCTCAATAGAATATCCTCAATTCACAGCTTTCAATACTCAATACTCAATCTGCATTCTTCAAATATCTATCCACAAACATCAATTCTCATCACTCAACCCTCAACACTCAGTCCTCAGTGTTCAATCCTCAATCCTCAATTCTCAATCTTCAATCCTCAATACTGAATCTTCAATCCTCAATCCTCAATCCTCAATCCTCAATACTCAATCCTCAATCCTCAAACCTCAATTTTCAATCCTCAATACTCAATCCTCAATCCTCAATCCTCAATCCTCAATCCTCAATCGTCAGTCCACAATCCTCAATACTCAATCTTCAATACTCAATCCTCAATCTTCAAACCTCAATCCTCAATCCTCAAACCTCAATCCTCAATCCTCAATCGTCAATCTTCAATCCTCAATCCTCAATCCTCAATCCTCAATCCTCAATCCTCAATCCTCAGGCATCAAACGTCAATCTTCAATACTCAATAATCAATCACCAATCCTAGATCCTCAATCCCCAATCCTCAATCCTTAATCCTCAATCTTCAATCCTCAATCCCCAGTCCTCAATCTTCAATCCTCAATCCTCAATCCTCAAACCTCAATCCTCATTATTCAACACACAATCCTCAATCATCAATCCACAATACTCAACCATCAATCCTCAATACTCAGTCTTCAATCCTCAATCCTCAATCCTCAATCCTCAATCCTGAATCCTCAATCCTCAATCTTCAATCCTCAATACTCAATCTTCAATCCTCAATCCTCAATCCTCAATCCTCAATCCTCACTCATCAATCCTCAACACCCAATCCTCAGTCTTCAATCCTCAATCCTCAATCCTCAATTCTCAATCCTCAATCCTCAATTCTCAGACCTCAAACATCAATACTCAACCCTCAGTCCTCGTCCTCAATCCACCACCCTCAATCCCCGATCTTCAATCTTCAACCATCAATATTCAATCTTGAATCCTGAATCCTCTAACCTCAATACTCAATCCTCTATCCACAATGTTCAATCCTCAATACCCAATCCTCAATCTTCAATCCTGAATCCTCAATCCTCAATTCTCAATCCTCAATCCTCATTCTTCAATCCTCAATACCCAATCCTCAATCCTCAATATTCAATCCTCAATACTCAATCTTCAATCCTCAATCCTCAATCCTCAATCCTCAATCCTCATTCTTCAATACTCAGTCGCCAATCCTCAACATTCAATCCTCAATCCACAATCCTCAATCCTCAATCCTCAATACTCAATCCTCAGTCCTCAGTCCTCAAACCTCAACCGTCAACCCTCATTCATCAATCCTCAATCTTCAATACTCAATCCTCAATCCTCAATCCTCAATCCTCATTCTTCAATACTCAGTCGCCAATCCTCAACATTCAATCCTCAATCCACAATCCTCAATCCTCAATCCTCAATCCTCAATCCTCAATCCTCAAACCTCAATCCTCAACCCTCAGTCCGCATCCTCAATTCTCAATTCTCAATCCTCAATCCTTAATCCTCAGTCTTCAATCCTCAATAATCAATCTCCAATCCTAGATCCTCAATCCCCAATACTCAATCCTTAATCCTCAATCTTCAATCCTCAATCCCCAGGCCTCAATCTTCAATCCTCAATGCTCAACCCTCAATCCTCAATCCTCAGTCCTCAATCCTCAATCTTCTTCCTCAATACTCGATCTTCAATCCTCAATCCTCAGTCCTCAAACCCCAATTCTGGATTCTCAATCCTGAATCCTCAATCTTCAGACGTTAGTCCTCAACAATCAGTTGTCAATCCTCAATCCTCAATAGAATATCCTCAATTCACAGCTTTCAATACTCAATACTCAATCTGCATTCTTCAAATATCTATCCACAAACATCAATCCTCATCACTCAACCCTCAACACTCAGTCCTCAATGTTCAATCCTCAATCCTCAATTCTCAATCTTCAATCCTCAATACTGAATTTTCAATCCTCAATCCTCAATCCTCAATCCTCAATCCTCAATCCTCAATCCTCAAACCTCAATCTTCAATCCTCAATACTCAATCTTCAATCCTCAATCCTCAATCCTCAATCCTCAATCCTCAATCGTCAGTCCTCAATCCTCAATACTGAATCTTCAATACTCAATCCTCAATCCTCAAACCTCAATCCTCAGTCCTCAATCCTCAATCTTCAATTCTCAATACTCAATCTGCAATCTTCAATCCTCAATCCTCAATCCTCAATCCTCATTCTTCAATCCTCAATACCCAATCCTCAATCTTCAATCCTCAATCCTGAATCCACAATTCTCAATCCTCAATCCTCAATCCTCAGACCTCAAACACCAATACCCAACCCTCAGTCCTCGTCCTCAATACACAACCCTCAATCCTCGATCCTCAATATTCAATCATCAATATTCAATCTTGAATCCTGAATCCTCAATCCTCAATACTCAATCCTCTATCCACAATGTTCAATCCTCAATACCCAATCCTCAATCATCAATCCTCAATCCTCAATCCTCAATTCTCAATCCTCAATCCTCATTCTTCAATCATCAATACCCAATCCTCAATCCTCAATATTCAATCCTCAATACTAAATTTTCAATCCTCAATCCTCAATCCTCAATCCTCAATCCTCAATCCTCAGTCATCAATCCTCAATCTTCAATACTCAATAATCAATCTCCAATCCTAGATCCTCAATCCCCAATCCTCAATCTTCAATCCTCAATCCTCAATCCTCAATTCTCAATCCTCAATCCTGAATCCTCAATCCTCAATCTTCAATCCTCAATACTCAATCTTCAATCCTCAATCCTCAATCCTCAATCCTCAATCCTCACTCATCAATCCTCAACACCCAATCCTCAGTCTTCAATCCTCAATCCTCAATCCTCAATTCTCAATCCTCAATCCTCAATTCTCAGACCTCAAACATCAATACTCAACCCTCAGTCCTCGTCCTCAATCCACCACCCTCAATCCCCGATCTTCAATCTTCAACCATCAATATTCAATCTTGAATCCTGAATCCTCTAACCTCAATACTCAATCCTCTATCCACAATGTTCAATCCTCAATACCCAATCCTCAATCTTCAATCCTGAATCCTCAATCCTCAATTCTCAATCCTCAATCCTCATTCTTCAATCCTCAATACCCAATCCTCAATCCTCAATATTCAATCCTCAATACTCAATCTTCAATCCTCAATCCTCAATCCTCAATCCTCAATCCTCATTCTTCAATACTCAGTCGCCAATCCTCAACATTCAATCCTCAATCCACAATCCTCAATCCTCAATCCTCAATACTCAATCCTCAGTCCTCAGTCCTCAAACCTCAACCGTCAACCCTCATTCATCAATCCTCAATCTTCAATACTCAATCCTCAATCCTCAATCCTCAATCCTCATTCTTCAATACTCAGTCGCCAATCCTCAACATTCAATCCTCAATCCACAATCCTCAATCCTCAATCCTCAATCCTCAATCCTCAATCCTCAAACCTCAATCCTCAACCCTCAGTCCGCATCCTCAATTCTCAATTCTCAATCCTCAATCCTTAATCCTCAGTCTTCAATCCTCAATAATCAATCTCCAATCCTAGATCCTCAATCCCCAATACTCAATCCTTAATCCTCAATCTTCAATCCTCAATCCCCAGGCCTCAATCTTCAATCCTCAATGCTCAACCCTCAATCCTCAATCCTCAGTCCTCAATCCTCAATCTTCTTCCTCAATACTCGATCTTCAATCCTCAATCCTCAGTCCTCAAACCCCAATTCTGGATTCTCAATCCTGAATCCTCAATCTTCAGACGTTAGTCCTCAACAATCAGTTGTCAATCCTCAATCCTCAATAGAATATCCTCAATTCACAGCTTTCAATACTCAATACTCAATCTGCATTCTTCAAATATCTATCCACAAACATCAATCCTCATCACTCAACCCTCAACACTCAGTCCTCAATGTTCAATCCTCAATCCTCAATTCTCAATCTTCAATCCTCAATACTGAATTTTCAATCCTCAATCCTCAATCCTCAATCCTCAAACCTCAATCTTCAATCCTCAATACTCAATCTTCAATCCTCAATCCTCAATCCTCAATCCTCAATCCTCAATCGTCAGTCCTCAATCCTCAATACTGAATCTTCAATACTCAATCCTCAATCCTCAAACCTCAATCCTCAGTCCTCAATCCTCAATCTTCAATTCTCAATACTCAATCTGCAATCTTCAATCCTCAATCCTCAATCCTCAATCCTCATTCTTCAATCCTCAATACCCAATCCTCAATCTTCAATCCTCAATCCTGAATCCACAATTCTCAATCCTCAATCCTCAATCCTCAGACCTCAAACACCAATACCCAACCCTCAGTCCTCGTCCTCAATACACAACCCTCAATCCTCGATCCTCAATATTCAATCATCAATATTCAATCTTGAATCCTGAATCCTCAATCCTCAATACTCAATCCTCTATCCACAATGTTCAATCCTCAATACCCAATCCTCAATCATCAATCCTCAATCCTCAATCCTCAATTCTCAATCCTCAATCCTCATTCTTCAATCATCAATACCCAATCCTCAATCCTCAATATTCAATCCTCAATACTAAATTTTCAATCCTCAATCCTCAATCCTCAATCCTCAATCCTCAATCCTCAGTCATCAATCCTCAATCTTCAATACTCAATAATCAATCTCCAATCCTAGATCCTCAATCCCCAATCCTCAATCTTGAATCCTCAATCCTCAATCCTCAATTCTCAATCCTCAATCCTCATTCTTCAATCCTCAATACCCAATCCTCAATCCTCAATATTCAATCCTCAATACTCAATCCTCAATCCTCAATCCTCAATCCTCGTTCCTCAAACCTCAATCCTCAACCCTCAGTCCTCATCCTCAATTCTCAATTCTCAATGCTCAGTCCTCAATCATCAATTCTCAACCCTCAATCCTCAATCCTCAATCCTCAATCTTCAATCCTCAATAACCAACCTCCAATCCTAGATCCTCAATCCCCAATCCTCAATCCTTAATCCTCAATCTTCAATCCTCAATCCCCAGTCCTCAATCTTCAATCCTCAATGTTCAATCCTCAATCCTCAATCCTCAGTCCACAATCCTCAATCCTCAATCCTCAAACCTCAATCCTCAACCGTCAGTCCTCATAATCAATCCTCAACCCTCAATCCTCAATCCTCAATCTTCAATCATCAATACTCAATCTTCAATCCTCAATCCTCAATCCTCAATCCTCAATCCTCAATCCTCAATATTCAACACACAACCCTCAGCCATCAATCCTCAATACTCAACCATCAATCCTCAATACTCAATCATCAATCCTCAATTCTCAAAACTCAATAGAATATCCTGAATTCTCAGGGTTCAATACTCAATCCACAATATTCAATAATCAAATCTCAATCCTCAAACATCAATTCTCTACACTCAATCCTCAGCACTCAGTCCTCTCTCTTCAATCCTCCATCATCAATCCTCAATCCTCAATCCTCATGCGTCAATCCTCGATCCCCAATCCACAACCCTCAATCCTCGGTCCTCAAACCTCAATCCCGAATCCTCAATCCTGAATCCTCAGTCTTCAGCCCTCAGTCCTCAACAATCAATCGTCAATCCTCAATCCTCAGACCTCAAACATCAATATTCAATCCTCAGTCCTCGTCCTCAGTCCGCAACCCTCAATCCTCAATCCTCAATCTTCAATCATCAATATTCAATCTTCAATCCTCAATACTCAATCCTCAATCCTCAATCCTCAATCCTCAATCTTCAATCCTCAATCCTCAATCCTCAATCCTCAATCCTCTATCCCCAGTCCTCTAACCTCACTCCTAAATCCTCAATCCTCAATCCTCAATCCTCACTCCTCATTCTTCAATCCGCAATACCCAATCCTCAATCCTCAATCCTCAATCCTCAATCCTCAATACTCAATCCTCAATCCTCAGTCCTCAGTTCTCAAATCTCAACCCTCAACCCTCGGCCCTCATCCTCAATCCTAAACCCTCAATCCTCAATCCTCAACCTTCTTCCTCAATACTCAATCTTCAATCCTCAATCCTCAGTCCTCAAACCTCAATTCTGAATTCTCAATCCTGAATCCTCAATCTTCAGCTCTCAGTCCTCAACAATCAGTTGTCAATCCTCAATCCTCAATAGAATATCCTCAATTCACAGCTTTCAATACTCAATACTCAATCTGCATTCTTCAAATCTCTATCCACAAACATGAATTCTCATCACTCAACCCTCAACACTCAGTCCTCAATGTTCAATCCTCAATCCTCAATTCTCAATCTTCAATCCTCAATACTGAATCTTCAATCCTCAATCCTCAATCCTCAATCCTCAATCCTCAATCCTCAATCCTCAATCCTCAATTTTCAATCCTCAACACTCAATCTTCAATCCTCAATCCTCAATCCTCAATCCTCAACCCTCATTCTTCAATCCGCAATACCCAATCCTCAATCTTCAATCCTCAATCCTCAATCCTCAATACTCAATCCTCAATCCTCAGTCCTCAGTCCTCAAATCTCAACCCTCAACCCTCGGCCCTCATCCTCAATCCTCAACCCTCAATCCTCAATCCTCAACCTTCTTCCTCAATACTGAATCTTCAATCCTCAATCCTCAGTCCTCAAACCTCAATTCTGAATTCTCAATCCTGAATCCTCAATCCTCAGTCCTCAATCCTCAATCTTCTTCCTCAATACTCGATCTTCAATCCTCAATCCTCAGTCCTCAAACCTCAATTCTGAATTCTCAATCCTGAATCCTCAATCTTTAGCCGTCAGTCCTCAACAATCAGTTGTCAATCCTCAATCCTCAATAGAATATCCTCAATTCACAGCTTTCAATACTCAATACTCAATCTGCATTCTTCAAATATCTATCCACAAACATCAATTCTCATCACTCAACCCTCAACACTCAGTCCTCAATGTTCAATCCTCAATCCTCAATTCTCAATCTTCAATCCTCAATACTGAATCTTCAATCCTCAATCCTCAATCCTCAATCCTCAATACTCAATCCTCAATCCTCAAACCTCAATTTTCAATCCTCAATACTCAATCCTCAATCCTCAATCCTCAATCCTCAATCCTCAATCCTCAATCGTCAGTCCACAATCCTCAATACTCAATCTTCAATACTCAATCCTCAATCTTCAAACCTCAATCCTCAATCCTCAAACCTCAATCCTCAATCCTCAACCCTCAGTCCGCATCCTCAATTCTCAATTCTCAATCCTCAATCCTTAATCCTCAGTCTTCAATCCTCAATAATCAATCTCCAATCCTAGATCCTCAATCCCCAATACTCAATCCTTAATCCTCAATCTTCAATCCTCAATCCCCAGGCCTCAATCTTCAATCCTCAATGCTCAACCCTCAATCCTCAATCCTCAGTCCTCAATCCTCAATCTTCTTCCTCAATACTCGATCTTCAATCCTCAATCCTCAGTCCTCAAACCTCAATTCTGAATTCTCAATCCTGAATCCTCAATCTTCAGCCGTCAGTCCTCAACAATCAGTTGTCAATCCTCAATCCTCAATAGAATATCCTCAATTCACAGCTTTCAATACTCAATACTCAATCTGCATTCTTCAAATATCTATCCACAAACATCAATTCTCATCACTCAACCCTCAACACTCAGTCCTCAGTGTTCAATCCTCAATCCTCAATTCTCAATCTTCAATCCTCAATACTGAATCTTCAATCCTCAATCCTCAATTCTCAATCTTCAATCCTCAATACTGAATCTTCAATCCTCAATCCTCAATCCTCAATCCTCAATACTCAATCCTCAATCCTCAAACCTCAATTTTCAATCCTCAATACTCAATCCTCAATCCTCAATCCTCAATCCTCAATCCTCAATCGTCAGTCCACAATCCTCAATACTCAATCTTCAATACTCAATCCTCAATCTTCAAACCTCAATCCTCAATCCTCAAACCTCAATCCTCAATCCTCAATCGTCAATCTTCAATCCTCAATCCTCAATCCTCAATCCTCAATCCTCAATCCTCAATCCTCAGGCATCAAACGTCAATCTTCAATACTCAATAATCAATCACCAATCCTAGATCCTCAATCCCCAATCCTCAATCCTTAATCCTCAATCTTCAATCCTCAATCCCCAGTCCTCAATCTTCAATCCTCAATCCTCAATCCTCAAACCTCAATCCTCATTATTCAACACACAATCCTCAATCATCAATCCACAATACTCAACCATCAATCCTCAATACTCAGTCTTCAATCCTCAATCCTCAATCCTCAATCCTCAATCCTGAATCCTCAATCCTCAATCTTCAATCCTCAATACTCAATCTTCAATCCTCAATCCTCAATCCTCAATCCTCAATCCTCACTCATCAATCCTCAACACCCAATCCTCAGTCTTCAATCCTCAATCCTCAATCCTCAATTCTCAATCCTCAATCCTCAATTCTCAGACCTCAAACATCAATACTCAACCCTCAGTCCTCGTCCTCAATCCACCACCCTCAATCCCCGATCTTCAATCTTCAACCATCAATATTCAATCTTGAATCCTGAATCCTCTAACCTCAATACTCAATCCTCTATCCACAATGTTCAATCCTCAATACCCAATCCTCAATCTTCAATCCTGAATCCTCAATCCTCAATTCTCAATCCTCAATCCTCATTCTTCAATCCTCAATACCCAATCCTCAATCCTCAATATTCAATCCTCAATACTCAATCTTCAATCCTCAATCCTCAATCCTCAATCCTCAATCCTCATTCTTCAATACTCAGTCGCCAATCCTCAACATTCAATCCTCAATCCACAATCCTCAATCCTCAATCCTCAATACTCAATCCTCAGTCCTCAGTCCTCAAACCTCAACCGTCAACCCTCATTCATCAATCCTCAATCTTCAATACTCAATCCTCAATCCTCAATCCTCAATCCTCATTCTTCAATACTCAGTCGCCAATCCTCAACATTCAATCCTCAATCCACAATCCTCAATCCTCAATCCTCAATCCTCAATCCTCAATCCTCAAACCTCAATCCTCAACCCTCAGTCCGCATCCTCAATTCTCAATTCTCAATCCTCAATCCTTAATCCTCAGTCTTCAATCCTCAATAATCAATCTCCAATCCTAGATCCTCAATCCCCAATACTCAATCCTTAATCCTCAATCTTCAATCCTCAATCCCCAGGCCTCAATCTTCAATCCTCAATGCTCAACCCTCAATCCTCAATCCTCAGTCCTCAATCCTCAATCTTCTTCCTCAATACTCGATCTTCAATCCTCAATCCTCAGTCCTCAAACCCCAATTCTGGATTCTCAATCCTGAATCCTCAATCTTCAGACGTTAGTCCTCAACAATCAGTTGTCAATCCTCAATCCTCAATAGAATATCCTCAATTCACAGCTTTCAATACTCAATACTCAATCTGCATTCTTCAAATATCTATCCACAAACATCAATCCTCATCACTCAACCCTCAACACTCAGTCCTCAATGTTCAATCCTCAATCCTCAATTCTCAATCTTCAATCCTCAATACTGAATTTTCAATCCTCAATCCTCAATCCTCAATCCTCAATCCTCAATCCTCAATCCTCAAACCTCAATCTTCAATCCTCAATACTCAATCTTCAATCCTCAATCCTCAATCCTCAATCCTCAATCCTCAATCGTCAGTCCTCAATCCTCAATACTGAATCTTCAATACTCAATCCTCAATCCTCAAACCTCAATCCTCAGTCCTCAATCCTCAATCTTCAATTCTCAATACTCAATCTGCAATCTTCAATCCTCAATCCTCAATCCTCAATCCTCATTCTTCAATCCTCAATACCCAATCCTCAATCTTCAATCCTCAATCCTGAATCCACAATTCTCAATCCTCAATCCTCAATCCTCAGACCTCAAACACCAATACCCAACCCTCAGTCCTCGTCCTCAATACACAACCCTCAATCCTCGATCCTCAATATTCAATCATCAATATTCAATCTTGAATCCTGAATCCTCAATCCTCAATACTCAATCCTCTATCCACAATGTTCAATCCTCAATACCCAATCCTCAATCATCAATCCTCAATCCTCAATCCTCAATTCTCAATCCTCAATCCTCATTCTTCAATCATCAATACCCAATCCTCAATCCTCAATATTCAATCCTCAATACTAAATTTTCAATCCTCAATCCTCAATCCTCAATCCTCAATCCTCAATCCTCAGTCATCAATCCTCAATCTTCAATACTCAATAATCAATCTCCAATCCTAGATCCTCAATCCCCAATCCTCAATCTTCAATCCTCAATCCTCAATCCTCAATTCTCAATCCTCAATCCTGAATCCTCAATCCTCAATCTTCAATCCTCAATACTCAATCTTCAATCCTCAATCCTCAATCCTCAATCCTCAATCCTCACTCATCAATCCTCAACACCCAATCCTCAGTCTTCAATCCTCAATCCTCAATCCTCAATTCTCAATCCTCAATCCTCAATTCTCAGACCTCAAACATCAATACTCAACCCTCAGTCCTCGTCCTCAATCCACCACCCTCAATCCCCGATCTTCAATCTTCAACCATCAATATTCAATCTTGAATCCTGAATCCTCTAACCTCAATACTCAATCCTCTATCCACAATGTTCAATCCTCAATACCCAATCCTCAATCTTCAATCCTGAATCCTCAATCCTCAATTCTCAATCCTCAATCCTCATTCTTCAATCCTCAATACCCAATCCTCAATCCTCAATATTCAATCCTCAATACTCAATCTTCAATCCTCAATCCTCAATCCTCAATCCTCAATCCTCATTCTTCAATACTCAGTCGCCAATCCTCAACATTCAATCCTCAATCCACAATCCTCAATCCTCAATCCTCAATACTCAATCCTCAGTCCTCAGTCCTCAAACCTCAACCGTCAACCCTCATTCATCAATCCTCAATCTTCAATACTCAATCCTCAATCCTCAATCCTCAATCCTCATTCTTCAATACTCAGTCGCCAATCCTCAACATTCAATCCTCAATCCACAATCCTCAATCCTCAATCCTCAATCCTCAATCCTCAATCCTCAAACCTCAATCCTCAACCCTCAGTCCGCATCCTCAATTCTCAATTCTCAATCCTCAATCCTTAATCCTCAGTCTTCAATCCTCAATAATCAATCTCCAATCCTAGATCCTCAATCCCCAATACTCAATCCTTAATCCTCAATCTTCAATCCTCAATCCCCAGGCCTCAATCTTCAATCCTCAATGCTCAACCCTCAATCCTCAATCCTCAGTCCTCAATCCTCAATCTTCTTCCTCAATACTCGATCTTCAATCCTCAATCCTCAGTCCTCAAACCCCAATTCTGGATTCTCAATCCTGAATCCTCAATCTTCAGACGTTAGTCCTCAACAATCAGTTGTCAATCCTCAATCCTCAATAGAATATCCTCAATTCACAGCTTTCAATACTCAATACTCAATCTGCATTCTTCAAATATCTATCCACAAACATCAATCCTCATCACTCAACCCTCAACACTCAGTCCTCAATGTTCAATCCTCAATCCTCAATTCTCAATCTTCAATCCTCAATACTGAATTTTCAATCCTCAATCCTCAATCCTCAATCCTCAATCCTCAATCCTCAATCCTCAAACCTCAATCTTCAATCCTCAATACTCAATCTTCAATCCTCAATCCTCAATCCTCAATCCTCAATCCTCAATCGTCAGTCCTCAATCCTCAATACTGAATCTTCAATACTCAATCCTCAATCCTCAAACCTCAATCCTCAGTCCTCAATCCTCAATCTTCAATTCTCAATACTCAATCTGCAATCTTCAATCCTCAATCCTCAATCCTCAATCCTCATTCTTCAATCCTCAATACCCAATCCTCAATCTTCAATCCTCAATCCTGAATCCACAATTCTCAATCCTCAATCCTCAATCCTCAGACCTCAAACACCAATACCCAACCCTCAGTCCTCGTCCTCAATACACAACCCTCAATCCTCGATCCTCAATATTCAATCATCAATATTCAATCTTGAATCCTGAATCCTCAATCCTCAATACTCAATCCTCTATCCACAATGTTCAATCCTCAATACCCAATCCTCAATCATCAATCCTCAATCCTCAATCCTCAATTCTCAATCCTCAATCCTCATTCTTCAATCATCAATACCCAATCCTCAATCCTCAATATTCAATCCTCAATACTAAATTTTCAATCCTCAATCCTCAATCCTCAATCCTCAATCCTCAATCCTCAGTCATCAATCCTCAATCTTCAATACTCAATAATCAATCTCCAATCCTAGATCCTCAATCCCCAATCCTCAATCTTCAATCCTCAATCCTCAATCCTCAATTCTCAATCCTCAATCCTCATTCTTCAATCCTCAATACCCAATCCTCAATCCTCAATATTCAATCCTCAATACTCAATCCTCAATCCTCAATCCTCAATCCTCGTTCCTCAAACCTCAATCCTCAACCCTCAGTCCTCATCCTCAATTCTCAATTCTCAATGCTCAGTCCTCAATCATCAATTCTCAACCCTCAATCCTCAATCCTCAATCCTCAATCTTCAATCCTCAATAACCAACCTCCAATCCTAGATCCTCAATCCCCAATCCTCAATCCTTAATCCTCAATCTTCAATCCTCAATCCCCAGTCCTCAATCTTCAATCCTCAATGTTCAATCCTCAATCCTCAATCCTCAGTCCACAATCCTCAATCCTCAATCCTCAAACCTCAATCCTCAACCGTCAGTCCTCATAATCAATCCTCAACCCTCAATCCTCAATCCTCAATCTTCAATCATCAATACTCAATCTTCAATCCTCAATCCTCAATCCTCAATCCTCAATCCTCAATCCTCAATATTCAACACACAACCCTCAGCCATCAATCCTCAATACTCAACCATCAATCCTCAATACTCAATCATCAATCCTCAATTCTCAAAACTCAATAGAATATCCTGAATTCTCAGGGTTCAATACTCAATCCACAATATTCAATAATCAAATCTCAATCCTCAAACATCAATTCTCTACACTCAATCCTCAGCACTCAGTCCTCTCTCTTCAATCCTCCATCATCAATCCTCAATCCTCAATCCTCATGCGTCAATCCTCGATCCCCAATCCACAACCCTCAATCCTCGGTCCTCAAACCTCAATCCCGAATCCTCAATCCTGAATCCTCAGTCTTCAGCCCTCAGTCCTCAACAATCAATCGTCAATCCTCAATCCTCAGACCTCAAACATCAATATTCAATCCTCAGTCCTCGTCCTCAGTCCGCAACCCTCAATCCTCAATCCTCAATCTTCAATCATCAATATTCAATCTTCAATCCTCAATACTCAATCCTCAATCCTCAATCCTCAATCCTCAATCTTCAATCCTCAATCCTCAATCCTCAATCCTCAATCCTCTATCCCCAGTCCTCTAACCTCACTCCTAAATCCTCAATCCTCAATCCTCAATCCTCACTCCTCATTCTTCAATCCGCAATACCCAATCCTCAATCCTCAATCCTCAATCCTCAATCCTCAATACTCAATCCTCAATCCTCAGTCCTCAGTTCTCAAATCTCAACCCTCAACCCTCGGCCCTCATCCTCAATCCTAAACCCTCAATCCTCAATCCTCAACCTTCTTCCTCAATACTCAATCTTCAATCCTCAATCCTCAGTCCTCAAACCTCAATTCTGAATTCTCAATCCTGAATCCTCAATCTTCAGCTCTCAGTCCTCAACAATCAGTTGTCAATCCTCAATCCTCAATAGAATATCCTCAATTCACAGCTTTCAATACTCAATACTCAATCTGCATTCTTCAAATCTCTATCCACAAACATGAATTCTCATCACTCAACCCTCAACACTCAGTCCTCAATGTTCAATCCTCAATCCTCAATTCTCAATCTTCAATCCTCAATACTGAATCTTCAATCCTCAATCCTCAATCCTCAATCCTCAATCCTCAATCCTCAATCCTCAATCCTCAATTTTCAATCCTCAACACTCAATCTTCAATCCTCAATCCTCAATCCTCAATCCTCAACCCTCATTCTTCAATCCGCAATACCCAATCCTCAATCTTCAATCCTCAATCCTCAATCCTCAATACTCAATCCTCAATCCTCAGTCCTCAGTCCTCAAATCTCAACCCTCAACCCTCGGCCCTCATCCTCAATCCTCAACCCTCAATCCTCAATCCTCAACCTTCTTCCTCAATACTGAATCTTCAATCCTCAATCCTCAGTCCTCAAACCTCAATTCTGAATTCTCAATCCTGAATCCTCAATCCTCAGTCCTCAATCCTCAATCTTCTTCCTCAATACTCGATCTTCAATCCTCAATCCTCAGTCCTCAAACCTCAATTCTGAATTCTCAATCCTGAATCCTCAATCTTTAGCCGTCAGTCCTCAACAATCAGTTGTCAATCCTCAATCCTCAATAGAATATCCTCAATTCACAGCTTTCAATACTCAATACTCAATCTGCATTCTTCAAATATCTATCCACAAACATCAATTCTCATCACTCAACCCTCAACACTCAGTCCTCAATGTTCAATCCTCAATCCTCAATTCTCAATCTTCAATCCTCAATACTGAATCTTCAATCCTCAATCCTCAATCCTCAATCCTCAATACTCAATCCTCAATCCTCAAACCTCAATTTTCAATCCTCAATACTCAATCCTCAATCCTCAATCCTCAATCCTCAATCCTCAATCCTCAATCGTCAGTCCACAATCCTCAATACTCAATCTTCAATACTCAATCCTCAATCTTCAAACCTCAATCCTCAATCCTCAAACCTCAATCCTCAATCCTCAATCCTCAATCTTCAATCCTCAATACTCAATCTGCAATCTTCAATCCTCAATCCTCAATACTCAATCCTCATTCTTCAATCCTCAATACCCAATCCCCAATCTTCAATCCTCAATCCTGAATCCACAATTCTCAATCCTCAATCCTCAATCCTCAGACCTCAAACATCAATACCCAACCCTCAGTCCTCGTCCTCAATACACAACCCTCAATCCTCGATCCTCAATCTTCAATCATCAATATTCAATCTTGAATCCTGAATCCTCAATCCTCAATACTCAATCCTCTATCCACAATGTTCAATCCTCAATACCAATCCTCAATCTTCAATCCCCAATCCTCAATCCTCAATTCTCAATCCTCAATCCTCATTCTTCAGTCATCAATACCCAATCCTCAATCCTCAATATTCAATCCTCAATACTAAATTTTCAATCCTCAATCCTCAATCCTCAATCCTTAATCCTCAATCCTCAGTCATCAATCCTCAATCTTCAATACTCAATAATCAATCTCCAATCCTAGATCCTCAATCACCAATCCTCAATCTTCAATCCTCAATCCTCAATCCTCAATTCTCAATCCTCAATCCTCATTCTTCAATCCTCAATACCCAATCCTCAATCCTCAATATTCAATCCTCAATACTCAATCTTCAATCCTCAATCCTCAATCCTCAATCCTCAATCCTCAATCCTCAATCCTCAATCCTCAGGCATCAAACGTCAATCTTCAATACTCAATATTCAATCACCAATCCTAGATCCTCAATCCCCAATCCTCAATCCTTAATCCTCAATCTTCAATCCTCAATCCCCAGTCCTCAATCTTCAATCCTCAATCCTCAATCCTCAATCCTCAATCCTCAACCCTCAATCCTCAGTCCTCAAACCTCAATCCGGAATCCTCAATCCTGAATCCTCCATCCTCAATCCTCAATCGTCAATCTTCAATGCTCAATACTCAATCTTCAATCCACAATCCTCAATCCTCAATCCTCAATCCTCATACTTCAATCCTGAATACCCAATCCTCAACCTTCAATCCTCAATCCTCAGTCCGCAATCCTCAATCCTCAATCCTCAATCCTCAATCTTCAATCCTCAGTCCCAAATCCTCAATCTTCAATACTCAATACTCAATACTCAATCCTCAATCTTCAATCCCCAATCCTCAATCCTCAATCCTCAATCGTCAATCTTCAATCCTCAATACTCAATCTTCAATCCTCAATCCTCAATCCTCAATCCTCAATCCTCATTCTTCAATCCTGAATACCCAATCCTCAATCTTCAATCCTCAATCCTCAATCCTCAATCCTCAATCCTCCTTCTTCAATCCTCAATACCCAATCCTCAATCGTCAATCCTCAAACCTCATTCCTCAATTCTCAATCATCAATCCTCAATCCTCAGACCTCAAACATCAATACTCAACCCTGAGTCCTCGTCCTCAATCCACAACCCTCAATCCTCAATCGTCAATATTCAATCCTCAATCCTCAAACCTCTATCCTCAATCCTCAATCCTCAATCCCCAATCATCAATCTTCAATCCTCAATCCTCAATTCTCTATCCTCAACCCTCCATCCACAATCGTCAATCCTCAATCCCCAATCCTCAATCTTCAATCCTCAATCATCAATCCTCAATCCTCAATCCTCAAACCTCAATCCTCAACCCTCAGTCCGCATCCTCAATTCTCAATTCTCAATCCTCAATCCTTAATCCTCAGTCTTCAATCCTCAATAATCAATCTCCAATCCTAGATCCTCAATCCCCAATCCTCAATCCTTAATCCTCAATCTTCAATCCTCAATCCCCAGGCCTCAATCTTCAATCCTCAATGCTCAACCCTCAATCCTGAATCCTCAGTCCTCAATCCCCAATCTTCTTCCTCAATACTCAATCTTCAATCCTCAATCCTCAGTCCTCAAACCTCAATTCTGAATTCTCAATCCTGAAACCTCAATCTTCAGCCGTCAGTCCTCAACAATCAGTTGTCAATCCTCAATCCTCAATAGAATATCCTCAATTCACAGCTTTCAATACTCAATACTCAATCTGCATTCTTCAAATATCTATCCACAAACATCAATTCTCATCACTCAACCCTCAACACTCAGTCCTCAATGTTCAATCCTCAATCCTCAACACTCAATCTTCAATCCTCAATCCTCAATCCTCAATCCTCAATCCTCATTCTTCAATCCGCAATACCCAATCCTCAATCTTCAATCCTCAATCATCAATCCTCAATACTCAATCCTCAATCCTCAGTCCTCAGTCCTCAAATCTCAACCCTCAACCCTCGGCCCTCATCCTCAATCCTCAAACCTCAATCCTCAATCCTCAACCTTCTTCCTCAATACTCAATCTTCAATCCTCAATCCTCAGTCCTCAAACCTCAATTCTGAATTCTCAATCCTGAATCCTCAATCTTCAGCCCTCAGTCCTCAACAATCAGTTGTCAATCCTCAATCCTCAATAGAATATCCTCAATTCACAGATTTCAATACTCAATACTCAATCTGCATTCTTCAAATCTCTATCCACAGACATCAATTCTCATCACTCAACCCTCAACACTCAGTCCTCAATGTTCAATCCTCAATCCTCAATTCTCAATCTTCAATCCTCAATACTGAATCTTCAATCCTCAATCCTCAATCCTCAATCCTCAATCCTCAATCCTCAATCCTCAATCCTCATTCTTCAATCCTCAACACCCAATCCTCAATCGTCAATCTTCAATCCTCAATACTCAATCTTCATTCCTTAATCCTCAATCCTCAAACCTCAATCCTCAATCCTCAATCCTCAATCCTCAATCTTCAATCCTCAATACTCAATCTGCAATCTTCAATCCTCAATCCTCAATCCTCAATCCTCATTCTTCAATCCTCAACACCCAATCCTCAATCGTCAATCTTCAATCCTCAATCCTCAATCCTCAATCCACGATCCTCAATCCTCAATCCTCAATCGTCAATCTCCAATCCTCAATACTCAATCTTCAATACTGAATCCTCAATCCCCAATCCTCAATCCTGATTCTTCAATCCTCAGTACCCAATCCTCAATCTTCAATCCTCAATCCTCAATCCTCAATCCTCATTGTTCAACCCTCAATCCTCAATCCTCAATCTTCAATACTCAATCTTCAATCCTCAATACTGAATGTTCAATCGTCAACCTCAATCCTCAATCCTAATTCCTCAATCCTCAATCCTCAATCTTCAATCCTCAGTCCCCAAGCCTCAACATTCAATCCTCAATCCTCAATCGTCTATCCTCAAACCTCAATCCTCAATCCTCAGTCCTCAGTCCTCAAACCTCAACCGTCAACCCTCTGTCATCAATCCTGAATCTTCAATACTCAATCGTCAATCCTCAGTCCTCAATCCTCAATCCTCAATCCTCGTTCCTCAAACCTCAATCCTCAACCCTCAGGCATCATCCTCAATTCTCAATTCTCAATGCTCAGTCCTCAATCCTCAATCCTCAACCCTCAATCCTCAATCCTCAATCCTCAATCTTCAATCCTCAATAACCAACCTCCAATCCTAGATCCTCAATCCCCAATCCTCAATCCGTAATCCTCAATCTTCAATCCTCAATCCCCAGTCCTCAATCTTCAATCCTCAATGTTCAATCCTAAATCCTCAATCCTCAGTCCACAATCCTCAATCCTCAATCCACAAACCTCAATCCTCAACCGTCAGTCATCATCCTCAATCCTCAACCCCCAATCCTCAATCCTCAATCTTCAATCATCAATACTCAATCTTCAATCCTCAATCCTCAATCCTTAATCCTCAATCCTCAATCCTTAATATTCAACACACAACCCTCAACCATCAATCCTCAATACTCAACCATCAATCCTCAATTCTCAATACTCAATAGAATATCCTGCATTCTCATGGTTCAATACTCAATCCACAATATTCAATAATCAAATCTCAATCCTCAAACATCAATTCTCTACACTCAATCCTCAACACTCAGTCCTCTCTCTTCAATCCTCCATCCTCAATCCTCAATCCTCAATCCTCATGCGTCAATCCTCGATCCTCAATCCACCACCCTCATTCCTCGGTCCTCAAACCTCAATCCCGAATCCTCAATCCTGAATCCTCACTCTTCAGCCTCCAGTCCTCAACAATCAACCGTCAATCCTCAATAATCAATAGAATATCCTCAATTCACAGTTTTCAATACTCAATCCCCAATCTTCAATCTTCAAATCTCAATCCACAAGCGTCAATTCTCATCACTCAACCCTCAACACTCAGTCCTCAATCCACAAGCGTCAATTCTCATCACTCAACCCTCAACACTCAGTCCTCAATCTTCAATCCTCAATCCTCAGTCCTCAATTTTCAATCCTCAATTCTCAATCTTCAATCCTCAATCCTCAATTCTCTATCCTCAACCCTCAATCCTCAATCCTTAATCCCCAATCCTCAATCTTCAATCCTCAATCATCAATACTCAATCCTCAATCCTCAAACCTCAATCCTCAACCCTCAGTCCTCATCCTCAATTCTCAAATCTCAATCCTCAATCGTTAATCCTCAGTCTTCAATCCTCAATAATCAATCTCCAATACTATATCCTCAATCCCCAATCCTCAATCCTTAATCATCAATCTTCAATCCTCAAGCCCCAGGCCACAATCTTCAATCCTCAATGCTCAATCCTCAATCCCCAATCCTCAGTCCTCAATCCTCAATCCTCAATCCTCAAACCTCAATCCTCAACCGTCAGTCCTCGTCCTCAATCCTCAATCCTCAATCCTCAAACCTCAATCCTCAACCGTCAGTCCTCGTCCTCAATCCTCAATCCTCAATCCTCAATCCTCAATATTCAACACACAACCCTCAACCATCAATCCTCAATACTCAACCATCAATCCTCAATTCTCAATACTCAACATAATATCCTGAATTCTCATGGTTCAATGCTCAATCCACAATATTCATTAATCAAATCTCAATCCTCAAATATCAATTCTCATCACACAATCCGGAACAATCACTCCTCTCTCTTCAATCCTCCATCCTCAATCCTCAATCCTCAAGTGTCAATCCTCGATCCTCAATCCTCAACCCTCAATCCTCAGTCCTCAATCTTCAATCCTCAATCCTCAGTCCTCAATCTTCAATCCTCAATACTCAATCTTCAATCCTCAATCATCAATCCTCAATCCTCAATCCTCAAACCTCAATCCTCAACCCTCAGTCCTCATCCTCAATTCTCAATTCTCAATCCTCAATCCTTAATCCTCAGTCTTCAATCCTCAATAATCAATCTCCAATCCTAGATCCTCAATCCCCAATCCTCAATCCTTAATCCTCAATCTTCAATCCTCAATCCACAGGCCTCAATCTTCAATCCTCGATCCTCAATCCTCAATCCTCAATCCTCAATCGTCAGTCACCAATACTCAATCTTCAATACTCAATCCTCAATTCTCAATCCTCAATCCTCAATCCTCAATCCTCAATCCTCAACCCTCAGTCATCATTCCTCAAACCTCAATCCTCAACCCTTAGTCCTCATCCTCAATTCTGAATTCTCAATCCTCAATCCTCAGTCCTCATTCTTCAATCCTCAGTACCCAATCCTCAATCTTCAATCCTCAATTCTCAATCCTCAATTCTCAACCCTCAACCCTCAATCCTCAGACCTCAAACATCAATACTCAACCCTGAGTCCTCGTCCTCAATCCACAACCCTCAATCCTCAATCCTCAATCTTCAATCCTCAATCCTCAATCCTCAATCCTCAATCCTCAATCCTCAATCATCAATATTCAATCCTCAATCCTCAATTATCTATCCTCAACCCTCAATTCTCAATCGTCAATCCTCAATGCCCAATCCTCAATCTTCAATCCTCAATCATCAATCCTCAATCCTCAACCCTCAAACCTCAATCCTCAACCCTCAGTCCTCATTCTCAATTCTCAATTCTCAATCCTCAATCCTTAATCCTCAGTCTTCAATCCTCAATAATCAATCTCCAATACTAGATCCTCAATCCCCAATCCTCAATCCTTAATCCTCAATCTTCAATCCTCAATCCCCAGGCCTCAATCTTCAATCCTCAATCCTCAGTCCTCAATCCTCAGTCCTCAATCCTCAATCCTCAATCCTCAAGCCTCAATCCTCAACCGTCAGTCCTCGTCCTCAATCCTCAACCCTCAATCCTCAATCCTCAATCTTCAATCATCAATACTCAATCTTCAATCTTCAACCCTCAATCCTCAATCATCAATCCTCAATCCTCAATCCTCAATCCTCAATCCTCAATATTCAACACACAACCCTCAACCTTCAATCCTCAATGCTCAACCATCAATCCTCAATTCTCAATACTCAACATAATATCCTGAATTCTCATGGTTCAATGCTCAATTCACAATATTCATTAATCAAATCTCAATCCTCAAATATCAATTCTCAACACACAATCCTCAACACTCAGTCCTCTCTCTTCAATCCTCCATCCTCAATCCTCAATCCTCAAGCGTCAATCCTCGATCCTCAGTCCTCAACCCTCAGTCCTCATCCTCAATTCTCAATTCTCAGTCCTCAATCCTCAATCCTCAATCCTCGATCCTCAATCCTCAATCCTCAATCGCCAATCTCCAATCCTGAATACTCAATCTTCAATACTCAATCCTCAATCCCCAAACCTCAATCCTGATTCTTCAATCCTCAGTACCCAATCCTCATCTTCAATCCTCAATCCTCAATCCTCAATACTCAATGGTCAATCCTCAGTCCTCAGTCCTCAAACCTCAACCCTCAACCCTCAGCCCTCATCCTCAATCATCAATCCTCAATCCTCAATCCTCAATCTTCTTCCTCAATACTCAATCTTCAATCCTCAATCCTCAGTCCTCAAACCTCAATTCTGAATTCTCAATCCTGAATCCTCAATCTTCAGCCCTCAGTCCTCAACAATCAGTTGTCAATCCTCAATCCTCAATAGAATATCCTCAGTTCACAGCTTTCAATACTCAATACCCAATCTGCATTCTTCAAATCTCTATCCACAAACATCAATTCTCATCACTCAACCCTCAACAAACAGTCCTCAATGTTCAATCCTCAATCCTCAATCCTCAATCCTCAATCCTCAATCCTGAATCCTCAATCCTCAATCTTCAATCCTCAATACTCAATCTTCAGTCCTGAATCCTCAATCCTCAATCCTCAATCCTCATTCTTCAATCCTCAACACCCAATCCTCAATCTTCAATCCTCAATCCTCAATCCTCAATTCTCAATCCTCAATCCTCAATTCTCAGACCTCAAACATCAATACTCAACCCTCAGTCCTCGTCCTCAATCCACCACCCTCAATCCCCGATCTTCAATCTTCAACCATCAATATTCAATCTTGAATCCTGAATCCTCAAACCTCAATACTCAATCCTCTATCCACAATGTTCAATCCTCAATACCCAATCCACAATCTTCAATCCTGAATCCTCAATCCTCAATTCTCAATCCTCAATCCTCATTCTTCAATCCTCAATACGCAATCCTCAATCCTCAATATTCAATCCTCAATACTCAATCTTCAATCCTCAATCCTCAATCCTCAATCCTCAATCCTCATTCTTCAATACTCAGTCGCCAATCCTCAACATTCAATCCTCAATCCACAATCCTCAATCCTCAATCCTCAATACTCAATCCTCAGTCCTCAGTCCTCAAACCTCAACCGTCAACCCTCATTCATCAATCCTCAATCTTCAATACTCAATCCTCAATCCTCAATCCTCAATCCTCATTCTTCAATACTCAGTCGCCAATCCTCAACATTCAATCCTCAATCCACAATCCTCAATCCTCAATCCTCAATCCTCAATCCTCAATCCTCAAACCTCAATCCTCAACCCTCAGTCCGCATCCTCAATTCTCAATTCTCAATCCTCAATCCTTAATCCTCAGTCTTCAATCCTCAATAATCAATCTCCAATCCTAGATCCTCAATCCCCAATACTCAATCCTTAATCCTCAATCTTCAATCCTCAATCCCAAGGCCTCAATCTTCAATCCTCAATGCTCAACCCTCAATCCTC
Organism: Calliopsis andreniformis; assembly: GCF_051401765.1. NCBI lineage: Eukaryota > Metazoa > Arthropoda > Insecta > Hymenoptera > Andrenidae > Calliopsis > Calliopsis andreniformis. The sequence goes on along the minus strand of NW_027480455.1, from coordinate 2,660,769 downwards.
AATCCTCAGTCCTCAATCCTCAATCTTCTTCCTCAATACTCGATCTTCAATCCTCAATCCTCAGTCCTCAAACCCCAATTCTGGATTCTCAATCCTGAATCCTCAATCTTCAGACGTCAGTCCTCAACAATCAGTTGTCAATCCTCAATCCTCAATAGAATATCCTCAATTCACAGCTTTCAATACTCAATACTCAATCTGCATTCTTCAAATATCTATCCACAAACATCAATTCTCATCACTCAACCCTCAACACTCAGTCCTCAATGTTCAATCCTCAATCCTCTATTCTCAATCTTCAATCCTCAATACCGAATCTTCAATCCTCAATCCTCAATCCTCAATCCTCAATCCTCAATCCTCAATCCTCAAACCTCAATTTTCAATCCTCAATACTCAATCCTCAATGCTCAATCCTCAATCCTCAATCCTCAATCCTCAATCGTCAGTCCTCAATCCTCAATACTCAATCTTCAATACTCAATCCTCAATCCTCAAACCTCAATCCTCAATCCTCAAACCTCAATCCTCAATCCTCAATCCTCAATCTTCAATCCTCAATACTCAATCTGCAATCTTCAATCCTCAATCCTCAATACTCAATCCTCATTCTTCAATCCTCAATACCCAATCCCCAATCTTCAATCCTCAATCCTGAATCCACAATTCTCAATCCTCAATCCTCAATCCTCAGACCTCAAACATCAATACCCAACCCTCAGTCCTCGTCCTCAATACACAACCCTCAATCCTCGATCCTCAATCTTCAATCATCAATATTCAATCTTGAATCCTGAATCCTCAATCCTCAATACTCAATCCTCTATCCACAATGTTCAATCCTCAATACCCAATCCTCAATCTTCAATCCTGAATCCTCAATCCTCAATTCTCAATCCTCAATCCTCATTCTTCAATCCTCAATACCCAATCCTCAATCCTCAATATTCAATCCTCAATACTAAATTTTCAATCCTCAATCCTCAATCCTCAATCCTCAATCATCAATCCTCAGTCATCAATCCTCAATCTTCAATACTCAATAATCAATCTCCAATCCTAGATCCTCAATCCCCAATCTTCTTCCTCAATACTCAATCTTCAATCCTCAATCCTCAGTCCTCAAACCTCAATTCTGAATTCTCAATCCTGAATCCTCAATCTTCAGCCGTCAGTCCTCAACAATCAGTTGTCAATCCTCAATCCTCAATAGAATATCCTCAATTCACAGCTTTCAATACTCAATACTCAATCTGCATTCTTCAAATATCTATCCACAAACATCAATTCTCATCACTCAACCCTCAACACTCAGTCCTCAATGTTCAATCCTCAATCCTCAATTCTCAATCTTCAATCCTCAATACTGAATCTTCAATCCTCAATCCTCAATCCTCAATCCTCAATCCTCAATCCTCAATCCTCAAACCTCAATTTTCAATCCTCAATACTCAATCTTCAATCCTCAATCCTCAATCCTCAATCCTCAATCCTCAATCCTCAAACGTCAGTCCTCAATCCTCAATACTCAATCTTCAATACTCAATCCTCAATCCTCAAACCTCAATCCTCAGTCCTCAATCCTCAATCTTCAATTCTCAATACTCAATCTGCAATCTTCAATCCTCAATCCTCAATCCTCAATCCTCATTCTTCAATCCTCAATACCCAATCCTCAATCTTCAATCCTCAATCCTGAATCCACAATTCTCAATCCTCAATCCTCAATCCTCAGACCTCAAACACCAATACCCAACCCTCAGTCCTCGTCCTCAATACACAACCCTCAATCCTCGATCCTCAATCTTCAATCATCAATATTCAATCTTGAATCCTGAATCCTCAATCCTCAATACTCAATCCTCTATCCACAATGTTCAATCCTCAATACCCAATCCTCAATCATCAATCCTCAATCCTCAATCCTCAATTCTCAATCCTCAATCCTCATTCTTCAATCATCAATACCCAATCCTCAATCCTCAATATTCAATCCTCAATACTAAATTTTCAATCCTCAATCCTCAATCCTCAATCCTCAATCCTCAATCCTCAGTCATCAATCCTCAATCTTCAATACTCAATCCTCAGTCCTCAGTCCTCAAACCTCAACCGTCAACCCTCATTCATCAATCCTCAATCTTCAATACTCAATCCTCAATCCTCAATCCTCAATCCTCATTCTTCAATACTCAGTCGCCAATCCTCAACATTCAATCCTCAATCCACAATCCTCAATCCTCAATCCTCAATCCTCAATCCTCAATCCTCAGACCTCAATCCTCAACCCTCAGTCCGCATCCTCAATTCTCAATTCTCAATCCTCAATCCTTAATCCTCAGTCTTCAATCCTCAATAATCAATCTCCAATCCTAGATCCTCAATCCCCAATACTCAATCCTTAGTCCTCAATCTTCAATCCTCAATCCCCAGGCCTCAATCTTCAATCCTCAATGCTCAACCCTCAATCCTCAATCCTCAGTCCTCAATCCTCAATCTTCTTCCTCAATACTCGATCTTCAATCCTCAATCCTCAGTCCTCAAACCCCAATTCTGGATTCTCAATCCTGAATCCTCAATCTTCAGACGTCAGTCCTCAACAATCAGTTGTCAATCCTCAATCCTCAATAGAATATCCTCAATTCACAGCTTTCAATACTCAATACTCAATCTGCATTCTTCAAATATCTATCCACAAACATCAATTCTCATCACTCAACCCTCAACACTCAGTCCTCAATGTTCAATCCTCAATCCTCTATTCTCAATCTTCAATCCTCAATACTGAATCTTCAATCCTCAATCCTCAATCCTCAATCCTCAATCCTCAATCCTCAATCCTCAAACCTCAATTTTCAATCCTCAATACTCAATCCTCAATGCTCAATCCTCAATCCTCAATCCTCAATCCTCAATCGTCAGTCCTCAATCCTCAATACTCAATCTTCAATACTCAATCCTCAATCCTCAAACCTCAATCCTCAATCCTCAAACCTCAATCCTCAATCCTCAATCCTCAATCTTCAATCCTCAATACTCAATCTGCAATCTTCAATCCTCAATCCTCAATACTCAATCCTCATTCTTCAATCCTCAATACCCAATCCCCAATCTTCAATCCTCAATCCTGAATCCACAATTCTCAATCCTCAATCCTCAATCCTCAGACCTCAAACATCAATACCCAACCCTCAGTCCTCGTCCTCAATACACAACCCTCAATCCTCGATCCTCAATCTTCAATCATCAATATTCAATCTTGAATCCTGAATCCTCAATCCTCAATACTCAATCCTCTATCCACAATGTTCAATCCTCAATACCCAATCCTCAATCTTCAATCCTGAATCCTCAATCCTCAATTCTCAATCCTCAATCCTCATTCTTCAATCCTCAATACCCAATCCTCAATCCTCAATATTCAATCCTCAATACTAAATTTTCAATCCTCAATCCTCAATCCTCAATCCTCAATCATCAATCCTCAGTCATCAATCCTCAATCTTCAATACTCAATAATCAATCTCCAATCCTAGATCCTCAATCCCCAATCTTCTTCCTCAATACTCAATCTTCAATCCTCAATCCTCAGTCCTCAAACCTCAATTCTGAATTCTCAATCCTGAATCCTCAATCTTCAGCCGTCAGTCCTCAACAATCAGTTGTCAATCCTCAATCCTCAATAGAATATCCTCAATTCACAGCTTTCAATACTCAATACTCAATCTGCATTCTTCAAATATCTATCCACAAACATCAATTCTCATCACTCAACCCTCAACACTCAGTCCTCAATGTTCAATCCTCAATCCTCAATTCTCAATCTTCAATCCTCAATACTGAATCTTCAATCCTCAATCCTCAATCCTCAATCCTCAATCCTCAATCCTCAATCCTCAAACCTCAATTTTCAATCCTCAATACTCAATCTTCAATCCTCAATCCTCAATCCTCAATCCTCAATCCTCAATCCTCAATCGTCAGTCCTCAATCCTCAATACTCAATCTTCAATACTCAATCCTCAATCCTCAAACCTCAATCCTCAGTCCTCAATCCTCAATCTTCAATTCTCAATACTCAATCTGCAATCTTCAATCCTCAATCCTCAATCCCCAATCCTCAATCTTCAATCCTCAATCCTCAATCCTCAATTCTCAATCCTCAATCCTCATTCTTCAATCCTCAATACCCAATCCTCAATCCTCAATATTCAATCCTCAATACTCAATCCTCAATCCTCAATCCTCAATCCTCGTTCCTCAAACCTCAATCCTCAACCCTCAGTCCTCATCCTCAATTCTCAATTCTCAATGCTCAGTCCTCAATCATCAATTCTCAACCCTCAATCCTCAATCCTCAATCCTCAATCTTCAATCCTCAATAACCAACCTCCAATCCTAGATCCTCAATCCCCAATCCTCAATCCTTAATACTCAATCTTCAATCCTCAATCCCCAGTCCTCAATCTTCAATCCTCAATGTTCAATCCTCAATCCTCAATCCTCAGTCCACAATCCTCAATCCTCAATCCTCAAACCTCAATCCTCAACCGTCAGTCCTCATAATCAATCCTCAACCCTCAATCCTCAATCCTCAATCTTCAATCATCAATACTCAATCTTCAATCCTCAATCCTCAATCCTCAATCCTCAATCCTCAATCCTCAATATTCAACACACAACCCTCAGCCATCAATCCTCAATACTCAACCATCAATCCTCAATACTCAATCATCAATCCTCAATTCTCAAAACTCAATAGAATATCTTGAATTCTCATGGTTCAATACTCAATCCACAATATTCAATAATCAAATCTCAATCCTCAAACATCAATTCTCTACACTCAATCCTCAGCACTCAGTCCTCTCTCTTCAATCCTCCATCATCAGTCCTCAATCCTCAATCCTCATGCGTCAATCCTCGATCCCCAATCCACAACCCTCAATCCTCGGTCCTCAAACCTCAATCCCGAATCCTCAATCCTGAATCCTCAGTCTTCAGCCCTCAGTCCTCAACAATCAATCGTCAATCCTCAATCCTCAGACCTCAAACATCAATATTCAATCCTCAGTCCTCGTCCTCAGTCCGCAACCCTCAATCCTCAATCCTCAATCTTCAATCATCAATATTCAATCTTCAATCCTCAATACTCAATCCTCAATCCTCAATCCTCAATCCTCAATCTTCAATCCTCAATCCTCAATCCTCAATCCTCAATCCTCTATCCCCAGTCCTCTAACCTCACTCCTAAATCCTCAATCCTCAATCCTCAATCCTCACTCCTCATTCTTCAATCCGCAATACCCAATCCTCAATCCTCAATCCTCAATCCTCAATCCTCAATACTCAATCCTCAATCCTCAGTCCTCAGTTCTCAAATCTCAACCCTCAACCCTCGGCCCTCATCCTCAATCCTCAACCCTCAATCCTCAATCCTCAACCTTCTTCCTCAATACTCAATCTTCAATCCTCAATCCTCAGTCCTCAAACCTCAATTCTGAATTCTCAATCCTGAATCCTCAATCTTCAGCTCTCAGTCCTCAACAATCAGTTGTCAATCCTCAATCCTCAATAGAATAACCTCAATTCACAGCTTTCAATACTCAATACTCAATCTGCATTCTTCAAATCTCTATCCACAAACATGAATTCTCATCACTCAACCCTCAACACTCAGTCCTCAATGTTCAATCCTCAATCCTCAATTCTCAATCTTCAATCCTCAATACTGAATCTTCAATCCTCAATCCTCAATCCTCAATCCTCAATCCTCAATCCTCAATCCTCAATTTTCAATCCTCAACACTCAATCTTCAATCCTCAATCCTCAATCCTCTATCCTCAATCCTCATTCTTCAATCCGCAATACCCAATCCTCAATCTTCAATCCTCAATCCTCAATCCTCAATACTCAATCCTCAATCCTCAGTCCTCAGTCCTCAAATCTCAACCCTCAACCCTCGGCCCTCATCCTCAATCCTCAACCCTCAATCCTCAATCCTCAACCTTCTTCCTCAATACTCAATCTTCAATCCTCAATCCTCAGTCCTCAAACCTCAATTCTGAATTCTCAATCCTGAATCCTCAATCCTCAGTCCTCAATCCTCAATCTTCTTCCTCAATACTCGATCTTCAATCCTCAATCCTCAGTCCTCAAACCTCAATTCTGAATTCTCAATCCTGAATCCTCAATCTTTAGCCGTCAGTCCTCAACAATCAGTTGTCAATCCTCAATCCTCAATAGAATATCCTCAATTCACAGCTTTCAATACTCAATACTCAATCTGCATTCTTCAAATATCTATCCACAAACATCAATTCTCATCACTCAACCCTCAACACTCAGTCCTCAATGTTCAATCCTCAATCCTCAATTCTCAATCTTCAATCCTCAATACTGAATCTTCAATCCTCAATCCTCAATCCTCAATCCTCAATACTCAATCCTCAATCCTCAAACCTCAATTTTCAATCCTCAATACTCAATCCTCAATCCTCAATCCTCAATCCTCAATCCTCAATCCTCAATCGTCAGTCCACAATCCTCAATACTCAATCTTCAATACTCAATCCTCAATCTTCAAACCTCAATCCTCAATCCTCAAACCTCAATCCTCAATCCTCAATCCTCAATCTTCAATCCTCAATACTCAATCTGCAATCTTCAATCCTCAATCCTCAATACTCAATCCTCATTCTTCAATCCTCAATACCCAATCCCCAATCTCCAATCCTCAATCCTGAATCCACAATTCTCAATCCTCAATCCTCAATCCTCAATCCTCAGACCTCAAACATCAATACCCAACCCTCAGTCCTCGTCCTCAATACACAACCCTCAATCCTCAATCCTCAATTCTCAATCCTCAATCTTCAATACTCAATAATCAATCTCCAATCCCAGATCCTCAATCCCCAATCCTCAATCTTCAATCCTCAATCCTCAATCCTCAATTCTCAATCCTCAATCCTCATTCTTCAATCCTCAATACCCAATCCTCAATCCTCAATATTCAATCCTCAATACTCAATCCTCAATCCTCAATCCTCAATCCTCGTTCCTCAAACCTCAATCCTCAACCCTCAGTCCTCATTCTCAATTCTCAATTCTCAATGCTCAGTCCTCAATCATCAATTCTCAACCCTCAATCCTCAATCCTCAATCCTCAATCTTCAATCCTCAATAACCAACCTCCAATCCTAGATCCTCAATCCCCAATCCTCAATCCTTAATCCTCAATCTTCAATCCTCAATCCCCAGTCCTCAATCTTCAATCCTCAATGTTCAATCCTCAATCCTCAATCCTCAGTCCACAATCCTCAATCCTCAATCCTCAAACCTCAATCCTCAACCGTCAGTCCTCATAATCAATCCTCAACCCTCAATCCTCAATCCTCAATCTTCAATCATCAATACTCAATCTTCAATCCTCAATCCTCAATCCTCAATCCTCAATCCTCAATCCTCAATATTCAACACACAACCCTCAGCCATCAATCCTCAATACTCAACCATCAATCCTCAATACTCAATCATCAATCCTCAATTCTCAAAACTCAATAGAATATCCTGAATTCTCATGGTTCAATACTCAATCCACAATATTCAATAATCAAATCTCAATCCTCAAACATCAATTCTCTACACTCAATCCTCAGCACTCAGTCCTCTCTCTTCAATCCTCCATCATCAATCCTCAATCCTCAATCCTCATGCGTCAATCCTCGATCCCCAATCCACAACCCTCAATCCTCGGTCCTCAAACCTCAATCCCGAATCCTCAATCCTGAATCCTCAGTCTTCAGCCCTCAGTCCTCAACAATCAATCGTCAATCCTCAATCCTCAGACCTCAAACATCAATATTCAATCCTCAGTCCTCGTCCTCAGTCCGCAACCCTCAATCCTCAATCCTCAATCTTCAATCATCAATATTCAATCTTCAATCCTCAATACTCAATCCTCAATCCTCAATCCTCAATCCTCAATCTTCAATCCTCAATCCTCAATCCTCAATCCTCAATCCTCTATCCCCAGTCCTCTAACCTCACTCCTAAATCCTCAATCCTCAATCCTCAATCCTCACTCCTCATTCTTCAATCCGCAATACCCAATCCTCAATCCTCAATCCTCAATCCTCAATCCTCAATACTCAATCCTCAATCCTCAGTCCTCAGTTCTCAAATCTCAACCCTCAACCCTCGGCCCTCATCCTCAATCCTCAACCCTCAATCCTCAATCCTCAACCTTCTTCCTCAATACTCAATCTTCAATCCTCAATCCTCAGTCCTCAAACCTCAATTCTGAATTCTCAATCCTGAATCCTCAATCTTCAGCTCTCAGTCCTCAACAATCAGTTGTCAATCCTCAATCCTCAATAGAATATCCTCAATTCACAGCTTTCAATACTCAATACTCAATCTGCATTCTTCAAATCTCTATCCACAAACATGAATTCTCATCACTCAACCCTCAACACTCAGTCCTCAATGTTCAATCCTCAATCCTCAATTCTCAATCTTCAATCCTCAATACTGAATCTTCAATCCTCAATCCTCAATCCTCAATCCTCAATCCTCAATCCTCAACCCTCAATCCTCAATTTTCAATCCTCAACACTCAATCTTCAATCCTCAATCCTCAATCCTCAATCCTCAATCCTCATTCTTCAATCCGCAATACCCAATCCTCAATCTTCAATCCTCAATCCTCAATCCTCAATACTCAATCCTCAATCCTCAGTCCTCAGTCCTCAAATCTCAACCCTCAACCCTCGGCCCTCATCCTCAATCCTCAACCCTCAATCCTCAATCCTCAACCTTCTTCCTCAATACTCAATCTTCAATCCTCAATCCTCAGTCCTCAAACCTCAATTCTGAATTCTCAATCCTGAATCCTCAATCCTCAGTCCTCAATCCTCAATCTTCTTCCTCAATACTCGATCTTCAATCCTCAATCCTCAGTCCTCAAACCTCAATTCTGAATTCTCAATCCTGAATCCTCAATCTTTAGCCGTCAGTCCTCAACAATCAGTTGTCAATCCTCAATCCTCAATAGAATATCCTCAATTCACAGCTTTCAATACTCAATACTCAATCTGCATTCTTCAAATATCTATCCACAAACATCAATTCTCATCACTCAACCCTCAACACTCAGTCCTCAATGTTCAATCCTCAATCCTCAATTCTCAATCTTCAATCCTCAATACTGAATCTTCAATCCTCAATCCTCAATCCTCAATCCTCAATACTCAATCCTCAATCCTCAAACCTCAATTTTCAATCCTCAATACTCAATCCTCAATCCTCAATCCTCAATCCTCAATCCTCAATACTCAATCGTCAGTCCACAATCCTCAATACTCAATCTTCAATACTCAATCCTCAATCTTCAAACCTCAATCCTCAATCCTCAAACCTCAATCCTCAATCCTCAATCCTCAATCTTCAATCCTCAATACTCAATCTGCAATCTTCAATCCTCAATCCTCAATACTCAATCCTCATTCTTCAATCCTCAATACCCAATCCCCAATCTTCAATCCTCAATCCTGAATCCACAATTCTCAATCCTCAATCCTCAATCCTCAATCCTCAGACCTCAAACATCAATACCCAACCCTCAGTCCTCGTCCTCAATACACAACCCTCAATCCTCGATCCTCAATCTTCAATCTTCAATACTCAATCGTCAATCCTCAGTCCTCAATCCTCAATCCTCAATCCTCGTTCCTCAAACCTCAATCCTCAACCCTCAGGCATCATCCTCAATTCTCAATTCTCAATGCTCAGTCCTCAATCCTCAATCCTCAACCCTCAATCCTCAATCCTCAATCCTCAATCTTCAATCCTCAATAACCAACATCCAATCCTAGATCCTCAATCCCCAATCCTCAATCCTTAATCCTCAATCTTCAATCCTCAATCCCCAGTCCTCAATCTTCAATCCTCAATGTTCAATCCTAAATCCTCAATCCTCAGTCCACAATCCTCAATCCTCAATCCACAAACCTCAATCCTCAACCGTCAGTCATCATCCTCAATCCTCAACCCTCAATCCTCAATCCTCAATCTTCAATCATCAATACTCAATCTTCAATCCTCAATCCTCAATCCTTAATCCTCAATCCTCAATCCTTAATATTCAACACACAACCCTCAACCATCAATCCTCAATACTCAACCATCAATCCTCAATTCTCAATACTCAATAGAATATCCTGCATTCTCATGGTTCAATACTCAATCCACAATATTCAATAATCAAATCTCAATCCTCAAACATCAATTCTCTACACTCAATCCTCAACACTCAGTCCTCTCTCTTCAATCCTCCATCCTCAATCCTCAATCCTCAATCCTCATGCGTCAATCCTCGATCCTCAATCCACCACCCTCATTCCTCGGTCCTCAAACCTCAATCCCGAATCCTCAATCCTGAATCCTCACTCTCCAGCCTCCAGTCCTCAACAATCAACCGTCAATCCTCAATAATCAATAGAATATCCTCAATTCACAGTTTTCAATACTCAATCCCCAATCTTCAATCTTCAAATCTCAATCCACAAGCGTCAATTCTCATCACTCAACCCTCAACACTCAGTCCTCAATCCACAAGCGTCAATTCTCATCACTCAACCCTCAACACTCAGTCCTCAATCTTCAATCCTCAATCCTCAGTCCTCAATCTTCAATCCTCAATTCTCAATCTTCAATCCTCAATCCGCAATTCTCTATCCTCAACCCTCAATCCTCAATCCTCAATCCTTAATCCCCAATCCTCAATCTTCAATCCTCAATCATCAATACTCAATCCTCAATCCTCAAACCTCAATCCTCAACCCTCAGTCCTCATCCTCAATTCTCAATTCTCAATCCTCAATCGTTAATCCTCAGTCTTCAATCCTCAATAATCAATCTCCAATACTATATCCTCAATCCCCAATCCTCAATCCTTAATCATCAATCTTCAATCCTCAAGCCCCAGGCCTCAATCTTCAATCCTCAATGCTCAATCCTCAATCCCCAATCCTCAGTCCTCAATCCTCAATCCTCAATCCTCAAACCTCAATCCTCAACCGTCAGTCCTCGTCCTCAATCCTCAATCCTCAATCCTCAAACCTCAATCCTCAACCGTCAGTCCTCGTCCTCAATCCTCAATCCTCAATCCTCAATCCTCAATATTCAACACACAACCCTCAACCATCAATCCTCAATACTCAACCATCAATCCTCAATTCTCAATACTCAACATAATGTCCTGAATTCTCATGGTTCAATGCTCAATCCACAATATTCATTAATCAAATCTCAATCCTCAAATATCAATTCTCATCACACAATCCGGAACAATCACTCCTCTCTCTTCAATCCTACATCCTCAATCCTCAATCCTCAAGTGTCAATCCTCGATCCTCAATCCTCAACCCTCAATCCTCAGTCCTCAATCTTCAATCCTCAATCCTCAGTCCTCAATCTTCAATCCTCAATACTCAATCTTCAATCCTCAATCATCAATCCTCAATCCTCAATCCTCAAACCTCAATCCTCAACCCTCAGTCCTCATCCTCAATTCTCAATTCTCAATCCTCAATCCTTAATCCTCAGTCTTCAATCCTCAATAATCAATCTCCAATCCTAGATCCTCAATCCCCAATCCTCAATCCTTAATCCTCAATCTTCAATCCTCAATCCACAGGCCTCAATCTTCAATCCTCGATCCTCAATCCTCAATCCTCAATCCTCAATCGTCAGTCACCAATACTCAATCTTCAATACTCAATCCTCAATTCTCAATCCTCAATCCTCAATCCTCAATCCTCAATCCTCAACCCTCAGTCATCATTCCTCAAACCTCAATCCTCAACCCTTAGTCCTCATCCTCAATTCTGAATTCTCATTCCTCAATCCTCAATCCTCATTCTTCAATCCTCAGTACCCAATCCTCAATCTTCAATCCTCAATTCTCAATCCTCAATTCTCAACCCTCAACCCTCAATCCTCAGACCTCAAACATCAATACTCAACCCTGAGTCCTCGTCCTCAATCCACAACCCTCAATCCTCAATCCTCAATCTTCAATCCTCAATCCTCAATCCTCAATACTCAATCCTCAATCCTCAATCCTCAATCATCAATATTCAATCCTCAATCCTCAATTATCTATCCTCAACCCTCAATCCTCAATCGTCAATCCTCAATCCCCAATCCTCAATCTTCAATCCTCAATCATCAATCCTCAATCCTCAACCCTCAAACCTCAATCCTCAACCCTCAGTCCTCATTCTCAATTCTCAGTTCTCAATCCTCAATCCTTAATCCTCAGTCTTCAATCCTCAATAATCAATCTCCAATACTAGATCCTCAGTCCCCAATCCTCAGTCCTTAATCCTCAATCTTCAATCCTCAATCCCCAGGCCTCAATCTTCAATCCTCAATCCTCAGCCCTCAATCCTCAGTCCTCAGTCATCAATACTCAATCTTCAATACTCAATCCTCAATCCTCAATCCTCAATCCTCAATCCTCAATCCTCAATCCTCAACCCTCAATCATCATTCCTCAAACCTCAATCGTCAACCCTCAGTCCTCATCCTCAATTCTGAATTCTCAATCCTCAATCCTCAATCCTCAGTCCTCATCCTCAATTCTCAATTCTCAATCCTCAATCATCAATATTCAATCCTCGATCCTCAATTATCTATCCTCAATCCTCAATCCTCAAACCTCAATCCTCAACCCTCAGTCCTCATCCTCAATTCTCAATTCTCAATCCTCAATCCTTAATCCTCAGTCTTCAATACTCAATAATCAATCCTCAATCCTCAATCCTCAATCCTCAAACCTCAATCCTCAACCCTCAGTCCTCATCCTCAATTCTCAATTCTCAATCATCAATCCTTAATCCTCAGTCTTCAATCCTCAATAATCAATCTCCAATCCTATATCCTCAATCCCCAATCCTCAATCTTTAATCCTCAATCTTCAATCCTCTATCCCCAGGCCTCAATCTTCAATCCTCAATGCTCAATCCTCAATCCTCAATCCTCAGTCCTCAATCCTCAATCCTCAAACCTCAATCCTCAACCGCCAGTCCACGACCACAATCCTCAACCCTCAATCCTCGATACTCAATCTTCAATCATCAATATTCAATCTTGAATCCTGAATCCTCAATACTCAATGCTCAATACTCTATCCACAATGTTCAATCCTCAATACCCAATCATCAATCTTCAATCCTCAATCCTCAATCCTCAATTCTCAATCCTCAATCCTCATTGTTCAATCCTCAATACCCAATCCTCAATCCTCAATATTCAATCCTCAATACTCAATCTTCATTCCTCTATCCTAAATCCGCAATCCTCAATCCTCAATCCTCAGTCATCAATCCTCAATCTTCAGTACACAATAATCAATCTCCAATCCTAGATCCTCAATCCCCAATCCTCAATCCTTAATCCTCAATCTTCAATCCTCAAACCCCAGTCCTCAATCTTCAATCCTCAATCCTCAATCCTCAATCCTCAATACTCAATATTCAACACACAACCCTCAACCATCAATCCTCAACACTCAACCATTAATCCTCAATTCTCATTACTCAACAGAATATCCTGAATTCTCATGGTTCAATGCTCGATCCACAATATTCATTAATCAAATCTCAATCCTCAAACATCAGTTCTCAACACAAAATCCGCAACAATCACTCCTCTCTCTTCAATCCTCCATCCTCAATCCTCAATCCTCAAGTGTCAATCCTCGATCCTCAATACTCAACCCTCAATCCTCAGTCCTCAATCTTCAATCCTCAATCCTCAGTCCTCAATCTTCAATCCTCAATACTCAATCTTCAATCCTCAATCCTCAATTCTCTATCCTCAACCCTCAATCCTCAATCCTCAACCCCAATCCTCAATCTTCAATCCTCAATCATCAATCCTCAATCCTCAATCCTCAAACCTCAATCCTCAACCCTCAGTCCTCATCCTCAATTGTCAATTCTCAATCCTCTATCCTTAATCCTCAGTCTTCAATCCTCAATAATCAATCTCCAATCCTAGATCCTCAATCCCCAATCCTCAATCCTTAATCCTCAATCTTCAATCCTCAATCCCCAGGCCTCAATCTTCAATCCTCAATCCTCAGTCCTCAATCCTCAGTCCTCAATCCTCAATCCTCAATCCTCAAGCCTCAATCCTCAACCGTCAGTCCTCGTCCTCAATCCACAACCCTCAATCCTCAATCCTCAATCTTCAATCATCAATCCTCAACCCTTAGTCCTCATCCTCAATTCTGAATTCTCAATCCTCAATCCTCAGTCCTCATTCTTCAATCCTCAGTACCCAATCCTCAATCTTCAATCCTCAATTCTCAATCCTCAATTCTCAACCCTCAACCCTCAATCCTCAGACCTCAAACATCAATACTCAACCCTGAGTCCTCGTCCTCAATCCACTACCCTCAATCCTCAATCCTCAATCTTCAATCCTCAATCCTCAATCCTCAATCCTCAATCCTCAATCCTCAATCATCAATATTCAATCCTCAATCCTCAATTATCTATCCTCAACCCTCAATTCTCAATCGTCAATCCTCAATGCCCAATCCTCAATCTTCAATCCTCAATCATCAATCCTCAATCCTCAACCCTCAAACCTCAATCCTCAACCCTCAGTCCTCATTCTCAATTCTCAATTCTCAATCCTCAATCCTTAATCCTCAGTCTTCAATCCTCAATAATCAATCTCCAATACTAGATCCTCAATCCCCAATCCTCAATCCTTAATCCTCAATCTTCAATCCTCAATCCCCAGGCCTCAATCTTCAATCCTCAATCCTCAGTCCTCAATCCTCAGTCCTCAATCCTCAATCCTCAATCCTCAAGCCTCAATCCTCAACCGTCAGTCCTCGTCCTCAATCCTCAACCCTCAATCCTCAATCCTCAATCCTCAATCCTCAATCCTCAATCCTCAAACCTCAATTTTCAATCCTCAATACTCAATCTTCAATCCTCAATCCTCAATCCTCAATCCTCAATCCTCAATCGTCAGTCCTCAATCCTCAATACTCAATCTTCAATACTCAATCCTCAATCCTCAAACCTCAATCCTCAGTCCTCAATACTCAATCTTCAATTCTCAATACTCAATCTGCAATCTTCAATCCTCAATCCTCAATCCTCAGTCCTCATTCTTCAATCCTCAATACCCAATCCTCAATCTTCAATCCTCAATCCTGAATCCACAATTCTCAATCCTCAATCCTCAATCCTCAGACCTCAAACATCAATACCCAACCCTCAGTCCTCGTCCTCAATACACAACCCTCAATCCTCGATCCTCAATCTTCAATCATCAATATTCAATCTTGAATCCTGAATCCTCAATCCTCAATACTCAATCCTCTATCCACAATGTTGAATACTCAATACCCAATCCTCAATCATCAATCCTCAATCCTCAATCCTCAATTCTCAATCCTCAATCCTCATTCTTCAATCATCAATACCCAATCCTCAATCCTCAATATTCAATCCTCAATACTAAATTTTCAATCCTCAATCCTCAATCCTCAATCCTCAATCCTCAATCCTCAGTCATCAATCCTCAATCTTCAATACTCAATAATCAATCTCCAATCCTAGATCCTCAATCCCCAATCCTCAATCTTCAATCCTCAATCCTCAATCCTCAATTCTCAATCCTCAATCCTCATTCTTCAATCCTCAATACCCAATCCTCAATCCTCAATATTCAATCCTCAATACTCAATCTTCAATCCTCAATCCTCAATCCTCAATCCTCAATCCTCAATCCTCAATCCTCAGGCATCAAACGTCAATCTTCAATACTCAATAATCAACCACCAATCCTAGATCCTCAATCCCCAATCCTCAATCCTTAATCCTCAATCTTCAATCCTCAATCCCCAGTCCTCAATCTTCAATCCTCAATCCTCAATCCTCAAACCTCAATCCTCAATATTCAACACACAATACTCAACCATCAATCCACAATACTCAACCATCAATCCTCAATACTCAGTCTTCAATCCTCAATCCTCAATCCTCAATCCTCAATCCTGAATCCTCAATCCTCAATCTTCAATCCTCAATACTCAATCTTCAATCCTCAATCCTCAATCCTCAATCCTCAATCCTCAATCCTCATTCTTCAATACTCAGTCGCCAATCCTCAACATTCAATCCTCAATCCTCAATCCTCAATCCTCAATCCTCAATCCTCAATCCTCAGTCCTCAGTCCTCAAACCTCAACCGTCAACCCTCAGTCATCAATCCTCAATCTTCAATACTCAATCGTCAATCCTCAGTCCTCAATCCTCAATCCTCAATCCTCAATCCTCGTTCCTCAAACCTCAATCCACAACCCTCAGTCCTCATCCTCAATTCTCAATTCTCAATGCTCAGTCCTCAATCATCAATTCTCAACCCTCAATCCTCAATCCTCAATCCTCAATCTTCAATCCTCAATAACCAACCTCCAATCCTAGATCCTCAATCCCCAATCCTCAATCCTTAATCCTCAATCTTCAATCCTCAATCCCCAGTCCTCAATCTTCAATCCTCAATGTTCAATCCTCAATCCTCAATCCTCAGTCCACAATCCTCAATCCTCAACCCTCAAACCTCAATCCTCAACCGTCAGTCCTCATACTCAATCCTCAACCCTCAATCCTCAATCCTCAATCTTCAATCATCAATACTCAATCCTCAATCCTCAATCCTCAATCCTCAATCCTCAATCCTCAATCCTCAATATTCAACACAAAACCCTCAGCCATCAATCCTCAATACTCAACCATCAATCCTCAATACTCAATCATCAATCCTCAATTCTCAAAACTCAATAGAATATCCTGAATTCTCATGGTTCAATACTCAATCCACAATATTCAATAATCAAATCTCAATCCTCAAACATCAATTCTCTACACTCAATCCTCAGCACTCAGTCCTCTCTCTTCAATCCTCCATCATCAATCCTCAATCCTCAATCCTCATGCGTCAATCCTCGATCCTCAATCCACAACCCTCAATCCTCGGTCCTCAAACCTCAATCCCGAATCCTCAATCCTGAATCCTCAGTCTTCAGCCCTCAGTCCTCAACAATCAATCGTCAATCCTCAATCCTCAGACCTCAAACATCAATATTCAATCCTCAGTCCTCGACCTCAGTCCGCAACCCTCAATCCTCAATCTTCAATCATCAATATTCAATCTTCAATCCTCAATACTCAATCCTCAATCCTCAATCCTCAATCCTCAATCTTCAATCCTCAATCCTCAATCCTCAATCCTCAATCCTCTATCCCCAGTCCTCTAACCTCAATCCTTAATCCTCAATCCTGAATCCTCAATGTTCAGCCCTCACTCCTCAACAATCAGTTGTCAATCCTCAATCCTCAATAGAATACCATCAATGCACAGTTTTCATTACTCAATACTCAATCTGCAATCTTCAAATCTCTACCCATAAACATCAATCCTCATCACTCAGCCCTCAACACTCAGTCCCCAATCCTCAATATTCAATCCTCAATTCTCAGTCCTCAATCCACAATCCTCAACCTTCAATCCTCAATACTCAGTCTTCAATGCTCAATCCTCAATCCTCAATCCTCACTCCTCATTCTTCAATCCGCAATACCCAATCCTCAATCCTCAATCCTCAATCCTCAATCCTCAATACTCAATCCTCAATCCTCAGTCCTCAGTCCTCAAATCTCAACCCTCAACCCTCGGCCCTCATCCTCAATCCTCAACCCTCAATCCTCAATCCTCAACCTTCTTCCTCAATACTCAATCTTCAATCCTCAATCCTCAGTCCTCAAACCTCAATTCTGAATTCTCAATCCTGAATCCTCAATCTTCAGCTCTCAGTCCTCAACAATCAGTTGTCAATCCTCAATCCTCAATAGAATATCCTCAATTCACAGCTTTCAATACCCAATACTCAATCTGCATTCTTCAAATCTCTATCCACAAACATGAATTCTCATCACTCAACCCTCAACACTCAGTCCTCAATGTTCAATCCTCAATCCTCAATTCTCAATCTTCAATCCTCAATACTGAATCTTCAATCCTCAATCCTCAATCCTCAATCCTCAATCTTCAATCCTCAATCCTCAATCCTCAATTTTCAATCCTCAACACTCAATCTTCAATCCTCAATCCTCAATCCTCAATCCTCAATCCTCATTCTTCAATCCGCAATACCCAATCCTCAATCTTCAATCCTCAATCCTCAATCCTCAATACTCAATCCTCAATCCTCAGTCCTCAGTCCTCAAATCTCAACCCTCAACCCTCGGCCCTCATCCTCAATCCTCAACCCTCAATCCTCAATCCTCAACCTTCTTCCTCAATACTCAATCTTCAATCCTCAATCCTCAGTCCTCAAACCTCAATTCTGAATTCTCAATCCTGAATCCTCAATCTTCAGCCCTCAGTCCTCAACAATCAGTTGTCAATCCTCAATCCTCAATAGAATATCCTCAGTTCACAGCTTTCAATACTCAATACTCAATCTGCATTCTTCAAATCTCTATCCACAAACATCAATTCTCATCACTCAACCCTCAACACTCAGTCCTCAATGTTCAATCCTCAATCCTCAATTCTCAATCTTCAATCCTCAATACTGAATATTCAATCCTCAGTCCTCAATCCTCAATCCTCAATCCTCAATCCTCAATCCTCAATCCTCAATTTTCTATCCTCAATACTCAATCTTCAATCCTCAATCCTCAATCCTCAATCCTCAACCCTCAATCCTCAATCTTCAATCCTCAATCATCAATCCTCAATCCTCAATCCTCAAACCTCAATCTTCAATCCTCAATCATCAATCCTCAATCCTCAATCCTCAATTCTCAATACTCAACTTAATATCCTGAATTCTCATGGTTCAATGCTCAATCCACAATATTCATTAATCAAATCTCAATCCTCAAATATCAATTCTCAACACACAATCCTCAACACTCAGTCCTCTCTCTTCAATCCTCCATCCTCAATCCTCAATCCTCAAGCGTCAATCCTCGATCCTCAGTCCTCAACCCTCAGTCCTCAGTCCTCAAACCTCAATCCCGAATCCTCAATCCTGAATCCTCACTCTTCAGCCTTCAGTCCTCAACAATCAACCGTCAATCCTCAATAATCAATAGAATATCCTCAATTCACAGTTTTCAATACTCAATCCCCAATCTTCAATCTTCAAATCTCAATCCACAAGCGTCAATTCTCATCACTCAACCCTCAACACTCAGTCCTCAATCTTCAATCCTCAATCCTCAGTCCTCAATCTTCAATCCTCAATTCTCAATCTTCAATTCTCAATCCTCAATTCTCTATCCTCAACCCTCAATCCTCAATCCTCAATCCCCAATCCTCAATCTTCAATCCTCAATCATCAATCCTCAATCCTCAATCCTCAAACCTCAATCTTCAATCCTCAATCATCAATCCTCAATCCTCAATCCTCAAACCTCAATCCTCAACCCTCAGTCCTCATCCTCAATTCTCAATTCTCAGTCCTCAATGCTTAATCCTCAGTCTTCAATCCTCGATAATCAATCTCCAATCCTAGATCCTCAATCCCCAATCCTCAATCCTTAATCCTCAATCTTCAATCCTCAATCCACAGGCCTCAATATTCAATCCTCAATCCTCAATCCTCAATCCTCAATCCTCAATCGTCAGTCACCAATACTCAATCTTCAATACTCAATCCTCAATCCTCAATCCTCAATCCTCAATCCTCAACCCTCAGTCATCATTCCTCAAACCTCAATCCTCAACCCTTAGTCCTCATCCTCAAGTCTGAATTCTCAATCCTCAATCCTCAGTCCTCATTCTTCAATCCTCAGTACCCAATCCTCAATCTTCAATCCTCAATTCTCAATCCCCAATTCTCAACCCTCAACCCTCAATCCTCAGACCTCAAACATCAATACTCAACCCTGAGTCCTCGTCCTCAATCCACAACCCTCAATCCTCAATCCTCAATCTTCAATCCTCAATCCTCAATCCTCAATCCTCAATCCTCAATCCTCAATCATCAATATTCAATCCTCAATCCTCAATTATCTATCCTCAACCCTCAATTCTCAATCGTCAATCCTCAATGCCCAATCCTCAATCTTCAATCCTCAATCATCAATCCTCAATCCTCAACCCTCAAACCTCAATCCTCAACCCTCAGTCCTCATTCTCAATTCTCAATTCTCAATCCTCAATCCTTAATCCTCAGTCTTCAATCCTCAATAATCAATCTCCAATACTAGATCCTCAATCCCCAATCCTCAATCCTTAATCCTCAATCTTCAATCCTCAATCCCCAGGCCTCAATCTTCAATCCTCAATCCTCAGTCCTCAATCCTCAGTCCTCAATCCTCAATCCTCAATCCTCAAGCCTCAATCCTCAACCGTCAGTCCTCGTCCTCAATCCTCAACCCTCAATCCTCAATCCTCAATCTTCAATCATCAATACTCAATCTTCAATCTTCAACCCTCAATCCTCAATCATCAATCCTCAATCCTCAATCCTCAATCCTCAATCCTCAATATTCAACACACAACCCTCAACCTTCAATCCTCAATGCTCAACTATCAATCCTCAATTCTCAATACTCAACATAATATCCTGAATTCTCATGGTTCAATGCTCAATTCACAATATTCATTAATCAAATCTCAATCCTCAAATATCAATTCTCAACACACAATCCTCAACACTCAGTCCTCTCTCTTCAATCCTCCATCCTCAATCCTCAATCCTCAAGCGTCAATCCTCGATCCTCAGTCCTCAACCCTCAGTCCTCATCCTCAATTCACAATTCTCAGTCCTCAATCCTTAATCCTCAGTCTTTAATCATCAATAATCAATCTCCAATCCTAGATCCTCAATCCCCAATCCTCAATACTCTATCCTCAATCCTCAATCCTCAATCCTCAACCCTCAGACCTCATCCTCAATCCTCAATTCTCAATCCTCAATCCTCAATCTTCAATCCTCAATACTCAATCTTCAATCCTCAATCCTCAATCCTCGATCCTCAATCCTCAATCCTCAATCGCCAATCTCCAATCCTGAATACTCAATCTTCAATACTCAATCCTCAATCCCCAAACCTCAATCCTGATTCTTCAATCCTCAGTACCCAATCCTCATCTTCAATCCTCAATCCTCAATCCTCAATACTCAATCGTCAATCCTCAGTCCTCAGTCCTCAAACCTCAACCCTCAACCCTCAGCCCTCATCCTCAATCATCAATCCTCAATCCTCAATCCTCAATCTTCTTCCTCAATACTCAATCTTCAATCCTCAATCCTCAGTCCTCAAACCTCAATTCTGAATTCTCAATCCTGAATCCTCAATCTTCAGCCCTCAGTCCTCAACAATCAGTTGTCAATCCTCAATCCTCAATAGAATATCCTCAATTCACAGCATTCAATACTCAATACCCAATCTGCATTCTTCAAATCTCTATCCACAAACATCAATTCTCATCACTCAACCCTCAACACTCAGTCCTCAATGTTCAATCCTCAATCCTCAATTCTCAATCCTCAATCCTCAATCCTGAATCCTCAATCCTCAATCTTCAATCCTCAATACTCAATCTTCAGTCCTCAATCCTCAATCCTCAATCCTCAATCCTCAATCCTCATTCTTCAATCCTCAACACCCAATCCTCAATCTTCAATCCTCAATCCTCAATCCTCAATTCTCAATCCTCAAACCTCAATCCTAAGACCTCAAACATCAATACTCAACCCTCAGTCCTCGTCCTCAATCCACCACGCTCAATCCCCGATCCTCAATCTTCAATCATCAATATTCAATCTTGAATCCTGAATCCTCAATCCTCAATACACAATCCTCTATCCACAATGTTCAATCCTCAATACCCAATCCTCAATCTTCAATCCTGAATCCTCAATCCTCAATTCTCAATCCTCAATCCTCATTCTTCAATCCTCAATACCCAATCCTCAATCCTCAATATTCAATCCTCAATACTCAATCTTCAATCCTCAATCCTCAATCCTCAATCCTCAATCCTCATTCTTCAATACTCAGTCGCCAATCCTCAACATTCAATCCTCAATCCACAATCCTCAATCATCAATCCTCAATACTCAATCCTCAGTCCTCAGTCCTCAAACCTCAACCGTCAACCCTCATTCATCAATCCTCAATCTTCAATACTCAATCCTCAATCCTCAATCCTCAATCCTCATTCTTCAATACTCAGTCGCCAATCCTCAACAGTCAATCCTCAATCCACTATCCTCAATCCTCAATCCTCATCCTCAATCCTCAATTCTCAAACCTCAATCCTCAACCCTCAGTCCGCATCCTCAATTCTCAATTCTCAATCCTCAATCCTTAATCCTCAGTCTTCAATCCTCAATAATCAATCTCCAATCCTAGATCCTCAATCCCCAATACACAATCCTTAATCCTCAATCTTCAATCCTCAATCCCCAGGCCTCAATCTTCAATCCTAAATGCTCAACCCTCAATCCTCAATCCTCAGTCCTCAATCCTCAATCTTCTTCCTCAATACTCGATCTTCAATCCTCAATCCTCAGTCCTCAAACCTCAATTCTGAATTCTCAATCCTGAATCGTCAATCTTCAGCCGTCAGTCCTCAACAATCAGTTGTCAATCCTCAATCCTCAATAGAATATCCTCAATTCACAGCTTTCAATACTCAATACTCAATCTGCATTCTTGAAATATCTATCCACAAACATCAATTCTCATCACTCAACCCTCAACACTCAGTCCTCAGTGTTCAATCCTCAATCCTCAATTCTCAATCTTCAATCCTCAATACTGAATCTTCAATCCTCAATCCTCAATCCTCAATCCTCAATACTCAATCCTCAATCCTCAAACCTCAATTTTCAATCCTCAATACTCAATCCTCAATCCTCAATCCTCAATCCTCAATCCTCAATCCTCAATCGTCAGTCCACAATCCTCAATACTCAATCTTCAATACTCAATCCTCAATCTTCAAACCTCAATCCTCAATCCTCAAACCTCAATCCTCAATCCTCAATCCTCAATCTTCAATCCTCAATCCTCAATCCTCAATCCTCAATCCTCAATCCTCAATCCTCAGGCATCAAACGTCAATCTTCAATACTCAATAATCAATCACCAATCCTAGATCCTCAATCCCCAATCCTCAATCCTTAATCCTCAATCTTCAATCCTCAATCCCCAGTCCTCAATCTTCAATCCTCAATCCTCAATCCTCAAACCTCAATCCTCATTATTCAACACACAATCCTCAATCATCAATCCACAATACTCAACCATCAATCCTCAATACTCAGTCTTCAATCCTCAATCCTCAATCCTCAATCCTCAATCCTGAATCCTCAATCCTCAATCTTCAATCCTCAATACTCAATCTTCAATCCTCAATCCTCAATCCTCAATCCTCAATCCTCACTCATCAATCCTCAACACCCAATCCTCAGTCTTCAATCCTCAATCCTCAATTCTCAATTCTCAATCCTCAATCCTCAATTCTCAGACCTCAAACATCAATACTCAACCCTCAGTCCTCGTCCTCAATCCACCACCCTCAATCCCCGATCTTCAATCTTCAACCATCAATATTTAATCTTGAATCCTGAATCCTCAAACCTCAATACTCAATCCTCTATCCACAATGTTCAATCCTCAATACCCAATCCTCAATCTTCAATCCTGAATCCTCAATCCTCAATTCTCAATCCTCAATCCTCATTCTTCAATCCTCAATACCCAATCCTCAATCCTCAATATTCAATCCTCAATACTCAATCTTCAATCCTCAATCCTCAATCCTCAATCCTCAATCCTCATTCTTCAATACTCAGTCGCCAATCCTCAACATTCAATCCTCAATCCACAATCCTCAATCCTCAATCCTCAATACTCAATCCTCAGTCCTCAGTCCTCAAACCTCAACCGTCAACCCTCATTCATCAATCCTCAATCTTCAATACTCAATCGTCAATCCTCAGTACTCAATCCTCAATCCTCAATCCTCGTTCCTCAAACCTCAACCCTCAACCCTCAGTCCTCATCCTCAATTCTCAATTCTCAATGCTCAGTCCTCAATCCTCAATCCTCAACCCTCAATTATCAATCCTCAATCCTCAATCTTCAATCCTCAATAACCAACCTCCAATCCTAGATCCTCAATACCCAATCCTCAATCCTTAATCCTCAATCTTCAATCCTCAATCCCCAGTCCTCAATCTTTAATCCTCAATGTTCAATCCTCAATCCTCAATCCTCAATCCTCAATCCTCAATCCTCAATCCTCATCCCTCAGTCCTCACCCTCAATTCTGAATTCTCAATCCTGAATCCTCAATCCTCAATCTTCAATCCTCAATAATCAATCTCCAATCCTAGATACTCAATCCCCAATCTTCAGTCCTTAATCCTCAATCTTGAATCCTCATTCCCCAGTCCTCAATCTTCAATCCACAATGCTCAGTCCTCTATCCTCAATCCTCAGTCCTCAATCCTCAATCCTCAATCCTCAATCCTCAACCCTCAATCCTCAATCCTCAATCCTCAAACCTCAATTTTCAATCCTCAATACTCAATCTTCAATCCTCAATCCTCAATCCTCAATCCTCAATCCTCAATCGTCAGTCCTCAATCCTCAATACTCAGTCTTCAATCCTCAATCCTCAATCCTCAATCCTCAATCCTGAATCCTCAATCCTCAATCTTCAATCCTCAATACTCAATCTTCAATCCTCAATCCTCAATCCTCAATCCTCAATCCTCACTCATCAATCCTCAACACCCAATCCTCAATCTTCAATCCTCAATCCTCAATACTCAATTCTCAATCTTCAATCCTCAATCCTCAGACATCAAACATCAATACTCAGCCCTCAGTCCTCGTCCTCAATACACCACCCTCAATCCCCGATCCTCAATCTTCAACCATCAATATTCAATCTTGAATCCTGAATCCTCAAACCTCAATACTCAATCCTCTATCCACAATGTTCAATCCTCAATACCCAATCCTCAATCTTCAATCCTGAATCCTCAATCCTCAATTCTCAATCCTCAATCCTCATTCTTCAATCCTCAATACCCAATCCTCAATCCTCAATATTCAATCCTCAATACTCAATCTTCAATCCTCAATCCTCAATCCTCAATCCTCAATCCTCATTCTTCAATACTCAGTCGCAAATCCTCAACATTCAATCCTCAATCCTCAATCCTCAATCCTCAATCCTCAATCCTCAATCCTCAATCCTCAGTCCTCAGTCCTCAAACCTCAACCGTCAACCCTCAGTCATCAATCCTCAATCTTCAATACTCAATCGTCAATCCTCAGTCCTCAATCCTCAATCCTCTATCCTCAATCCTCGTTCCTCAAACCTCAATCCACAACCCTCAGTCCTCATCCTCAATTCTCAATTCTCAATGCTCAGTCCTCAATCATCAATTCTCAACCCTCAATCCTCAATCCTCAATCCTCAATCTTCAATCCTCAATAACCAACCTCCAATCCTAGATCCTCAATCCCCAATCCTCAATCCTTAATCCTCAATCTTCAATCCTCAATCCCCAGTCCTCAATCTTCAATCCTCAATGTTCAATCCTCAATCCTCAATCCTCAGTCCACAATCCTCAATCCTCAATCCTCAAACCTCAATCCTCAACCGTCAGTCCTCATACTCAATCCTCAACCCTCAATCCTCAATCCTCAATCTTCAATCATCAATACTCAATCTTCAATCCTCAATCCTCAATCCTCAAACCTCAATCCTCAATCCTCAATATTCAACACACAACCCTCAGCCATCAATCCTCAATACTCAACCATCAATCCTCAATACTCAATCATCAATCCACAATTCTCAAAACTCAATAGAATATCCTGAATTCTCATGGTTCAATACTCAATCCACAATATTCAATAATCAAATCTCAATCCTCAAACATCAATTCTCTACACTCAATCCTCAGCACTCAGTCCTCTCTCTTCAATCCTCCATCATCAATCCTCAATCCTCAATCCTCATGCGTCAATCCTCGATCTTCAATCCACAACCCTCAATCCTCGGTCCTCAAACCTCAATCCCGAATCCTCAATCCTGAATCCTCAGTCTTCAGCCCTCAGTCGTCAACAATCAATCGTCAATCCTCAATCCTCAGACCTCAAACATCAATATTCAATCCTCAGTCCTCGTCCTCAGTCCGCAACCCTCAATCCTCAATCCTCAATCTTCAATCATCAATATTCAATCTTCAATCCTCAATACTCAATCCTCAATCCTCAATCCTCAATCCTCAATCTTCAATCCTCAATCCTCAATCCTCAATCCTCAATCCTCTATCCCCAGTCCTCTAACCTCAATCCTTAATCCTCAATCCTGAATCCTCAATGTTCAGCCCTCACTCCTCAACAATCAGTTGTCAATCCTCAATCCTCAATAGAATACCATCAATTCACAGTTTTCATTACTCAATACTCAATCTGCAATCTTCAAATCTCTACCCATAAACATCAATCCTCATCACTCAGCCCTCAACACTCAGTCCCCAATCCTCAATATTCAATCCTCAATTCTCAGTCCTCAATCCACAATCCTCAACCTTCAATCCTCAATACTCAGTCTTCAATGCTCAATCCTCAATCCTCAATCCTCAATCCTCAATCCTCACTCCTCATTCTTCAATCCGCAATACCCAATCCTCAATCCTCAATCCTCAATCCTCAATCCTCAATACTCAATCCTCAATCCTCAGTCCTCAGTCCTCAAATCTCAACCCTCAACCCTCGGCCCTCATCCTCAATCCTCAACCCTCAATCCTCAATCCTCAACCTTCTTCCTCAATACTCAATCTTCAATCCTCAATCCTCAGTCCTCAAACCTCAATTCTGAATTCTCAATCCTGAATCCTCAATCTTCAGCTCTCAGTCCTCAACAATCAGTTGTCAATCCTCAATCCTCAATAGAATATCCTCAATTCACAGCTTTCAATACTCAATACTCAATCTGCATTCTTCAAATCTCTATCCACAAACATGAATTCTCATCACTCAACCCTCAACACTCAGTCCTCAATGTTCAATCCTCAATCCTCAATTCTCAATCTTCAATCCTCAATACTGAATCTTCAATCCTCAATCCTCAATCCTCAATCCTCAATCCTCAATCCTCAATCCTCCATCCTCAATTTTCAATCCTCAACACTCAATCTTCAATCCTCAATCCTCAATCCTCAATCCTCAATCCTCATTCTTCAATCCGCAGTACCCAATCCTCTATCTTCAATCCTCAATCCTCAATCCTCAATACTCAATCCTCAATCCTCAGTCCTCAGTCCTCAAATCTCAACCCTCCACCCTCGGCCCTCATCCTCAATCCTCAACCCTCAATCCTCAATCCTCAACCTTCTTCCTCAATACTCAATCTTCAATCCTCAATCCTCAGTCCTCAAACCTCAATTCTGAATTCTCAATCCTGAATCCTCAATCTTCAGCCCTCAGTCCTCAACAATCAGTTGTCAATCCTCAATCCTCATTAGAATATCCTCAATTCACAGCTTTCAATACTCAATACTCAATCTGCATTCTTCAAATCTCTATCCACAAACATCAATTCTCATCACTCAACCCTCAACACTCAGTCCTCAATGTTCAATCCTCAATCCTCAATTCTCAATCTTCAATCCTCAATACTGAATCTTCAATCCTCAATCCTCAATCCTCAATCCTCAATCCTCAATCCTCAATCCTCAATCCTCAATTTTCTATCCTCAATACTCAATCTTCAATCCTCAATCCTCAATCCTCAATCCTCAACCCTCAATCGTCAGTCTTCAATCCTCGATACTCAATCTTCATTCCTTAATCCTCAATCCTCAAACCTCAATCCTCAATCCTCAATCCTCAATCTTCAATCCTCATTACTCAATCTGCAATCTTCAATCCTCAATCCTCAATCCTCAATCCTCATTCTTCAATCCTCAACACCCAATCCTCAATCGTCAATCTTCAAACCTCAATCCTCAATCCTCAATCCTCGATCCTCAATCCTCAATCCTCAATCGTCAATCTCCAATCCTCAATACTCAATCTTCAATACTGAATCCTCAATCCCCAATCCTCAATCCTGATTCTTCAATCCTCAGTACCCAATCCTCAATCTTCAATCCTCAATTCTCAATCCTCAATCCTCATTGTTCAACCCTCAATCCTCAATCCTCAATCTTCAATCCTCAATCTTCAATCCTTAATACTGAATGTTCAATCGTCAATCCTCAATCCTCAATCCTAATTCCTCAATCCTCAATCCTCAATCTTCAATCCTCAGTCCCCAATCCTCAACATTCAATCCTCAATCCTCAATCCTCTATCCTCAAACCTCAATCCTCAAACCTCAACCGTCAACCCTCTGTCATCAATCCTCAATCTTCAATACTCAATCGTCAATCCTCAGTCCTCAATCCTCAACCCTCAATCCTCGTTCCTCAAACCTCAATCCTCAACCCTCAGGCATCATCCTCAATTCTCAATTCTCAATGCTCAGTCCTCAATCCTCAATCCTCAACCCTCAATCCTCAATCCTCAATCCTCAATCTTCAATCCTCAATAACCAACCTCCAATCCTAGATCCTCAATCCCCAATCCTCAATCCTTAATCCTCAATCTTCAATCCTCAATCCCCAGTCCTCAATCTTCAATCCTCAATGTTCAATCCTAAATCCTCAATCCTCAGTCCACAATCCTCAATCCTCAATCCACAAACCTCAATCCTCAACCGTCAGTCATCATCCTCAATCCTCAACCCTCAATCCTCAATCCTCAATCTTCAATCATCAATACTCGATCTTCAATCCTCAATCCTCAATCCTCAATCCTCAATCCTCAATCCTTAATATTCAACACACAACCCTCAACCATCAATCCTCAATACTCAACCATCAATCCTCAATTCTCAATACTCAATAGAATATCCTGCATTCTCATGGTTCAATACTCAATCCACAATATTCAATAATCAAATCTCAATCCTCAAACATCAATTCTCTACACTCAATCCTCAACACTCAGTCCTCTCTCTTCAATCCTCCACCCTCAATCCTCAAACCTCAATCCTCATGCGTCAATCCTCGATCCTCAATCCACCACCCTCATTCCTCGGTCCTCAAACCTCAATCCCGAATCCTCAATCCTGAATCCTCAGTCTTCAGCCCTCAGTCCTCAACAATCAATCGTCAATCCTCAGCCCTCAGACGTCAAACATCAATATTCAATCCTCAGTCCTCAATCCTCAACCTTCAATCATCATCATTCAGTCTTCAATCCTCAATACTCAATCCTCAATCCTCAATCCTCAATCCTCAATCTTCAATCCTCAATCCTCAATACTCTATCCTCAATCCTCAATCTTCAATCCTCAATCCTCAATCCTCAATCATCAATACTCAATCTTCAGTACTCAATCCTCAATCCTCAATCCTCAATCCTCAATCCTCAAACCTCAATCATCAGTCCTCAAACCTCAATCCTCATCCCTCAGTCCTCATCCACAATTCTGAATTCTCAATCCTGAATCCTCAATCCCCAATCTTCAATCCTCAATAATCAATCTCCAATCCTAGATACTCAATCCCCAATCTTCAGTCCTTAATCCTCAATCTTGAATCCTCATTCCCCAGGCCTCAATCTTCAATCCACAATGCTCAATCCTCTGTCCTCAATCCTCAGTCCTTAATCCTCAATCCTCAATCCTCCAACCTCAATCCTCAACCGTCAGTCCTCGTCCTCAATCCTCAAACCTCAATCCTCAATCCTCAACCTTCAATCATCAATAATCAATCTTCAATACTCAATCCTCAATCCTCAATCCTCAATATTCAACACACAACCCTCCACCATCAATCCTCAATACTCAACCATCAATCCTCAATTCTCAATACTCAACAGAATATCCTGAATTCTCATGGTTCAATACTTAATCCACAAAGTTCAATAATCAAATCTCAATCCTCAAACATCAATTTTCAACACTCAATCCTCAATACTCAGTCCTCTCTCTTCAATCCTGAATACCCAACCCTCAACCTTCAATCCTCAATCCTCAGTCCGCAATCCTCAATCCTCAATCCTCAATCCTCAATCTTCAATCCTCAGTCCCAAATCCTCAATCTTCAAAACTCAATACTCAATCCTCAATCCTCAATCTTCAATCCTCAATCCTCAATCCTCAATCCTCAATCGTCAATCTTCAATCCTCAATACTCAATCCTCAATCTTCAATCCTCAATCCTCAATCCTCAATCCTCAACCCTCAATCGTCAGTCTTCAATCCTCAATACTCAATCTTGATTCCTTAATCCTCAATCCTCAAACCTCAATCCTCAATCCTCAATCCTCAATCTTCAATCCTCATTACTCAATCTGCAATCTTCAATCCTCAATCCTCAATCCTCAATCCTCATTCTTCAATCCTCAACACCCAATCCTCAATCGTCAATCTTCAAACCTCAATCCTCAATCCTCAATCCTCGATCCTCAATCCTCAATCCTCAATCGTCAATCTCCAATCCTCAATACTCAATCTTCAATACTGAATCCTCAATCCCCAATCCTCAATCCTGATTCTTCAATCCTCAGTACCCAATCCTCAATCTTCAATCCTCAATTCTCAATCCTCAATCCTCATTGTTCAACCCTCAATCCTCAATCCTCAATCTTCAATCCTCAATCTTCAATCCTCAATACTGAATGTTCAATCGTCAATCCTCAATCCTCAATCCTAATTCCTCAATCCTCAATCCTCAATCTTCAATCCTCAGTCCCCAATCCTCAACATTCAATCCTCAATCCTCAATCCTCTATCCTCAAACCTCAATCCTCAAACCTCAACCGTCAACCCTCTGTCATCAATCCTCAATCTTCAATACTCAATCGTCAATCCTCAGTCCTCAATCCTCAACCCTCAATCCTCGTTCCTCAAACCTCAATCCTCAACCCTCAGGCATCATCCTCAATTCTCAATTCTCAATGCTCAGTCCTCAATCCTCAATCCTCAACCCTCAATCCTCAATCCTCAATCCTCAATCTTCAATCCTCAATAACCAACCTCCAATCCTAGATCCTCAATCCCCAATCCTCAATCCTTAATCCTCAATCTTCAATCCTCAATCCCCAGTCCTCAATCTTCAATCCTCAATGTTCAATCCTAAATCCTCAATCCTCAGTCCACAATCCTCAATCCTCAATCCACAAACCTCAATCCTCAACCGTCAGTCATCATCCTCAATCCTCAACCCTCAATCCTCAATCCTCAATCTTCAATCATCAATACTCAATCTTCAATCCTCAATCCTCAATCCTCAATCCTCAATCCTCAATCCTTAATATTCAACACACAACCCTCAACCATCAATCCTCAATACTCAACCATCAATCCTCAATTCTCAATACTCAATAGAATATCCTGCATTCTCATGGTTCAATACTCAATCCACAATATTCAATAATCAAATCTCAATCCTCAAACATCAATTCTCTACACTCAATCCTCAACACTCAGTCCTCTCTCTTCAATCCTCCACCCTCAATCCTCAATCCTCAATCCTCATGCGTCAATCCTCGATCCTCAATCCACCACCCTCATTCCTCGGTCCTCAAACCTCAATCCCGAATCCTCAATCCTGAATCCTCAGTCTTCAGCCCTCAGTCCTCAACAATCAATCGTCAATCCTCAGCCCTCAGACGTCAAACATCAATATTCAATCCTCAGTCCTCAATCCTCAACCTTCAATCATCATCATTCAGTCTTCAATCCTCAATACTCAATCCTCAATCCTCAATCCTCAATCCTCAATCTTCAATCCTCAATCCTCAATACTCTATCCTCAATCTTCAATCTTCAATCCTCAATCCTCAATCCTCAATCATCAATACTCAATCTTCAGTACTCAATCCTCAATCCTCAATCCTCAATCCTCAATCCTCAAACCTCAATCATCAGTCCTCAAACCTCAATCCTCATCCCTCAGTCCTCATCCTCAATTCTGAATTCTCAATCCTGAATCCTCAATCCTCAATCTTCAATCCTCAATAATCAATCTCCAATCCTAGATACTCAATCCCCAATCTTCAGTCCTTAATCCTCAATCTTGAATCCTCATTCCCCAGGCCTCAATCTTCAATCCACAATGCTCAATCCTCAATCCTCAATCATCAATACTCAATCTTCAGTACTCAATCCTCAATCCTCAATCCTCAATACTCAATCTTCAGTCCTCAATCCTCAATCCTCAATCCTCAATCCTCATTCTTCAATCCTCAACACCCAATCCTCAATCTTCAATCCTCAATCCTCAATCCTCAATTCTCAATCCTCAAACCTCAATCCTCAGACCTCAAACATCAATACTCAACCCTCAGTCCTCGTCCTCAATCCACCACCCTCAATCCCCGATCCTCAATCTTCAATCATCAATATTCAATCTTGAATCCTGAATCCTCAATCCTCAATACACAATCCTCTATCCACAATGTTCAATCCTCAATACCCAATCCTCAATCTTCAATCCTGAATCCTCAATCCTCAATTCTCAATCCTCAATCCTCATTCTTCAATCCTCATTCTTCAATACTCAGTCGCCAATCCTCAACATTCAATCCTCAATCCACAATCCTCAATCCTCAATCCTCAATACACAATCCTCAGTCCTCAGTCCTCAAACCTCAACCGTCAACCCTCATTCATCAATCCTCAATCTTCAATACTCAATCCTCAATCCTCAATCCTCAATCCTCATTCTTCAATACTCAGTCGCCAATCCTCAACATTCAATCCTCAATCCACAATCCTCAATCCTCAATCCTCATCCTCAATCCTCAATCCTCAAACCTCAATCCTCAACCCTCAGTCCGCATCCTCAATTCTCAATTCTCAATCCTCAATCCTTAATCCTCAGTCTTCAATCCTCAATAATCAATCTCCAATCCTAGATCCTCAATCCCCAATACTCAATCCTTAATCCTCAATCTTCAATCCTCAATCCCCAGGCCTCAATCTTCAATCCTCAATGCTCAACCCTCAATCCTCAATCCTCAGTCCTCAATCCTCAATCTTCTTCCTCAATACTCGATCTTCAATCCTCAATCCTCAGTCCTCAAACCTCAATTCTGAATTCTCAATCCTGAATCCTCAATCTTCAGCCGTCAGTCCTCAACAATCAGTTGTCAATCCTCAATCCTCAATAGAATATCCTCAATTCACAGCTTTCAATACTCAATACTCAATCTGCATTCTTCAAATATCTATCCACAAACATCAATTCTCATCACTCAACCCTCAACACTCAGTCCTCAGTGTTCAATCCTCAATCCTCAATTCTCAATCTTCAATCCTCAATACTGAATCTTCAATCCTCAATCCTCAATCCTCAATCCTCAATACTCAATCCTCAATCCTCAAACCTCAATTTTCAATCCTCAATACTCAATCCTCAATCCTCAATCCTCAATCCTCAATCCTCAATCCTCAATCGTCAGTCCACAATCCTCAATACTCAATCTTCAATACTCAATCCTCAATCTTCAAACCTCAATCCTCAATCCTCAAACCTCAATCCTCAATCCTCAATCCTCAATCTTCAATCCTCAATCCTCAATCCTCAATCCTCAATCCTCAATCCTCAATCCTCAATCCTGAATCCTCAATCCTCAATCTTCAATCCTCAATACTCAATCTTCAATCCTCAATCCTCAATCCTCAATCCTCAATCCTCACTCATCAATCCTCAACACCCAATCCTCAGTCTTCAATCCTCAATCCTCAATCCTCAATTCTCAATCCTCAATCCTCAATTCTCAGACCTCAAACATCAATACTCAACCCTCAGTCCTCGTCCTCAATCCACCACCCTCAATCCCCGATCTTCAATCTTCAACCATCAATATTCAATCTTGAATCCTGAATCCTCAAACCTCAATACTCAATCCTCTATCCACAATGTTCAATCCTCAATACCCAATCCTCAATCTTCAATCCTGAATCCTCAATCCTCAATTCTCAATCCTCAATCCTCATTCTTCAATCCTCAATACCCAATCCTCAATCCTCAATATTCAATCCTCAATACTCAATCTTCAATCCTCAATCCTCAATCCTCAATCCTCAATCCTCATTCTTCAATACTCAGTCGCCAATCGTCAACATTCAATCCTCAATCCACAATCCTCAATCCTCAATCCTCAATACTCAATCCTCAGTCCTCAGTCCTCAAACCTCAACCGTCAACCCTCATTCATCAATCCTCAATCTTCAATACTCAATCCTCAATCCTCAATCCTCAATCCTCATTCTTCAATACTCAGTCGCCAATCCTCAACATTCAATCCTCAATCCACAATCCTCAATCCTCAATCCTCAATCCTCAATCCTCAATCCTCAAACCTCAATCCTCAACCCTCAGTCCGCATCCTCAATTCTCAATTCTCAATCCTCAATCCTTAATCCTCAGTCTTCAATCCTCAATAATCAATCTCCAATCCTAGATCCTCAATCCCCAATACTCAATCCTTAATCCTCAATCTTCAATCCTCAATCCCCAGGCCTCAATCTTCAATCCTCAATGCTCAACCCTCAATCCTCAATCCTCAGTCCTCAATCCTCAATCTTCTTCCTCAATACTCGATCTTCAATCCTCAATCCTCAGTCCTCAAACCCCAATTCTGGATTCTCAATCCGGAATCCTCAATCTTCAGACGTCAGTCCTCAACAATCAGTTGTCAATCCTCAATCCTCAATAGAATATCCTCAATTCACAGCTTTCAATACTCAATACTCAATCTGCATTCTTCAAATATCTATCCACAAACATCAATTCTCATCACTCAACCCTCAACACTCAGTCCTCAATGTTCAATCCTCAATCCTCTATTCTCAATCTTCAATCCTCAATACTGAATCTTCAATCCTCAATCCTCAATCCTCAATCCTCAATCCTCAATCCTCAATCCTCAAACCTCAATTTTCAATCCTCAATACTCAATCCTCAATGCTCAATCCTCAATCCTCAATCCTCAATCCTCAATCGTCAGTCCTCAATCCTCAATACTCAATCTTCAATACTCAATCCTCAATCCTCAAACCTCAATCCTCAATCCTCAAACCTCAATCCTCAATCCTCAATCCTCAATCTTCAATCCTCAATACTCAATCTGCAATCTTCAATCCTCAATCCTCAATACTCAATCCTCATTCTTCAATCCTCAATACCCAATCCCCAATCTTCAATCCTCAATCCTGAATCCACAATTCTCAATCCTCAATCCTCAATCCTCAGACCTCAAACATCAATACCCAACCCTCAGTCCTCGTCCTCAATACACAACCCTCAATGCTCGATCCTCAATCTTCAATCATCAATATTCAATCTTGAATCCTGAATCCTCAATCCTCAATACTCAATCCTCTATCCACAATGTTCAATCCTCAATACCCAATCCTCAATCTTCAATCCTGAATCCTCAATCCTCAATTCTCAATCCTCAATCCTCATTCTTCAATCCTCAATACCCAATCCTCAATCCTCAATATTCAATCCTCAATACTCAATCTTCAATCCTCAATCCTCAATCCTCAATCCTCAATCCTCATTCTTCAATACTCAGTCGCCAATCCTCAACATTCAATCCTCAATCCACAATCCTCAATCCTCAATCCTCAATACTCAATCCTCAGTCCTCAGTCCTCAAACCTCAACCGTCAACCCTCATTCATCAATCCTCAATCTTCAATACTCAATCGTCAATCCTCAGTACTCAATCCTCAATCCTCAATCCGCGTTCCTCAAACCTCAACCCTCAACCCTCAGTCCTCATCCTCAATTCTCAATTCTCAATGCTCAGTCCTCAATCCTCAATCCTCAACCCTCAATTATCAATCCTCAATCCTCAATCTTCAATCCTCAATAACCAACCTCCAATCCTAGATCCTCAATACCCAATCCTCAATCCTTAATCCTCAATCTTCAATCCTCAATCCCCAGTCCTCAATCTTCAATCCTCAATGTTCAATCCTCAATCCTCAATCCTCAATCCTCAATCCTCAATCCTCAATCCTCAATATTCAACACACAACCCTCAGCCATCAATCCTCACTACTCAACCATCAATCCTCAATACTCAACCATCAATCCTCAATTCTCAATACTCAATAGAATATCCTGAATTCTCATGGTTCAATACTCAATCCACAATATTCAATAATCAAATCTCAATCCTCAAACATCAATTCTCTAGACTCAATCCTCAACACTCAGTCCTCTCTCTTCAATCCTCTATCATCAATCCTCAATCCTCAATCCTCATGCGTCAATCCTCGATCCTCAATCCACAACCCTCAATCCTCGGTCCTCAAACCTCAATCCCGAATCCTCAATCCTGAATCCTCAGTCTTCAGCCCTCAGTCCTCAACAATCAATAGTCAATCCTCAACCCTCAGACGTCAAACATCAATACTCAATCCTCAGTCCTCAATCCTCAACCTTCAATCATCAACATTCAATCTTCAATCCTCAATACTCAATCCTCAATCCTCAATCCTCAATCCTCAATCTTCAATCCTCAATCCTCAATACTCTATCCTCAATCCTCAATCTTCAATCCTCAATCCTCAATCCTCAATCATCAATACTCCATCTTCAGTACTCAATCCTCAATCCTCAATCCTCAATCCTCAATCCTCAATCCTCAAACCTCAATCATCAGTCCTCAAACCTCAATCCTCATCCCTCAGTCCTCATCCTCAATTCTGAATTCTCAATCCTGAATCCTCAATCCTCAATCCTCAATCCTCAATAATCAATCTCCAATCCTAGATACTCAATCCCCAATCTTCAGTCCTTAATCCTCAATCTTGAATCCTCATTCCCCAGTCCTCAATCTTCAATCCACAATGCTCAGTCCTCTATCCTCAATCCTCAGTCCTCAATCCTCAATCCTCAATCCTCCAACCTCAATCCTCAACCGTCAGTCCTCGTCCTCTATCCTCAAACCTCAATCCTCAATCCTCAATCTTCAATCATCAATAATCAATCTTCAATACTCAATCCTCAATCCTCAATCCTCAATCCTCAATCCTCAATCCTCAATCCTCAATCCTCAATATTCAACACACAACCCTCCACCATCAATCCTCAATACTCAACCATCAATCCTCAATTCTCAATACTCAATAGAATATCCTGAATTCTCATGGTTCAATACTTAATCCACAAAGTTCAATAATCAAATCTCAATCCTCAAACATCAATTTTCAACACTCAATCCTCAATACTCAGTCCTTTCTCTTCAATCCTCCATCCTCAATCCTCAATCCTCAAGCGTCAATCCTCAATCCTCAAACCTCAATCCTCAACCCTCAATCCTCAGTCCTCAAACCTCAATCCGGAATCCTCAATCCTGAATCCTCCATCCTCAATCCTCAATCGTCAATCTTCAATCCTCAATACTCAATCTTCAATCCACAATCCTCAATCCTCAATCCTCAATCCTCATTCTTCAATCCTGAATACCCAATCCTCAACCTTCAATCCTCAATCCTCAGTCCGCAATCCTCAATCCTCAATCCTCAATCCTCAATCTTCAATCCTCAGTCCCAAATCCTCAATCTTCAATACTCAATACTCAATCCTCAATCCTCAATCTTCAATCCCCAATCCTCAATCCTCAATCCTCAATCGTCAATCTTCAATCCTCAATACTCAATCTTCAATCCTCAATCCTCAATCCTCAATCCTCAATCCTCATTCTTCAATCCTGAATACCCAATCCTCAATCTTCAATCCTCAATCCTCAATCCTCAATCCTCAATCCTCCTTCTTCAATCCTCAATACCCAATCCTCAATCTTCAATCCTCAATCCTCATTCCTCAATTCTCAATCATCAATCCTCAATCCTCAGACCTCAAACATCAATACTCAACCCTGAGTCCTCGTCCTCAATCCACAACCCTCAATCCTCAATCCTCAATATTCAATCCTCAATCCTCAAACCTCTATCCTCAATCCTCAATCCTCAATCCCCAATCATCAATCTTCAATCCTCAATCCTCAATTCTCTATCCTCAACCCTCAATCCACAATCGTCAATCCTCAATCCCCAATCCTCAATCTTCAATCCTCAATCATCAATCCTCAATCCTCAATCCTCAAACCTCAATCCTCAACCCTCAGTCCGCATCCTCAATTCTCAATTCTCAATCCTCAATCCTTAATCCTCAGTCTTCAATCCTCAATAATCAATCTCCAATCCTAGATCCTCAATCCCCAATACTCAATCCTTAATCCTCAATCTTCAATCCTCAATCCCCAGGCCTCAATCTTCAATCCTCAATGCTCAACCCTCAATCCTCAATCCTCAGTCCTCAATCCTCAATCTTCTTCCTCAATACTCGATCTTCAATCCTCAATCCTCAGTCCTCAAACCCCAATTCTGGATTCTCAATCCTGAATCCTCAATCTTCAGACGTCAGTCCTCAACAATCAGTTGTCAATCCTCAATCCTCAATAGAATATCCTCAATTCACAGCTTTCAATACTCAATACTCAATCTGCATTCTTCAAATATCTATCCACAAACATCAATTCTCATCACTCAACCCTCAACACTCAGTCCTCAATGTTCAATCCTCAATCCTCTATTCTCAATCTTCAATCCTCAATACTGAATCTTCAATCCTCAATCCTCAATCCTCAATCCTCAATCCTCAATCCTCAATCCTCAAACCTCAATTTTCAATCCTCAATACTCAATCCTCAATGCTCAATCCTCAATCCTCAATCCTCAATCCTCAATCGTCAGTCCTCAATCCTCAATACTCAATCTTCAATACTCAATCCACAATCCTCAAACCTCAATCCTCAATCCTCAAACCTCAATCCTCAATCCTCAATCCTCAATCTTCAATCCTCAATACTCAATCTGCAATCTTCAATCCTCAATCCTCAATACTCAATCCTCATTCTTCAATCCTCAATACCCAATCCCCAATCTTCAATCCTCAATCCTGAATCCACAATTCTCAATCCTCAATCCTCAATCCTCAGACCTCAAACATCAATACCCAACCCTCAGTCCTCGTCCTCAATACACAACCCTCAATCCTCGATCCTCAATCTTCAATCATCAATATTCAATCTTGAATCCTGAATCCTCAATCCTCAATACTCAATCCTCTATCCACAATGTTCAATCCTCAATACCCAATCCTCAATCTTCAATCCTGAATCCTCAATCCTCAATTCTCAATCCTCAATCCTCATTCTTCAATCCTCAATACCCAATCCTCAATCCTCAATATTCAATCCTCAATACTCAATCTTCAATCCTCAATCCTCAATCCTCAATCCTCAATCCTCATTCTTCAATACTCAGTCGCCAATCCTCAACATTCAATCCTCAATCCACAATCCTCAATCCTCAATCCTCAATACTCAATCCTCAGTCCTCAGTCCTCAAACCTCAACCGTCAACCCTCATTCATCAATCCTCAATCTTCAATACTCAATCGTCAATCCTCAGTACTCAATCCTCAATCCTCAATCCGCGTTCCTCAAACCTCAACCCTCAACCCTCAGTCCTCATCCTCAATTCTCAATTCTCAATGCTCAGTCCTCAATCCTCAATCCTCAACCCTCAATTATCAATCCTCAATCCTCAATCTTCAATCCTCAATAACCAACCTCCAATCCTAGATCCTCAATACCCAATCCTCAATCCTTAATCCTCAATCTTCAATCCTCAATCCCCAGTCCTCAATCTTCAATCCTCAATGTTCAATCCTCAATCCTCAATCCTCAATCCTCAATCCTCAATCCTCAATCCTCAATATTCAACACACAACCCTCAGCCATCAATCCTCACTACTCAACCATCAATCCTCAATACTCAACCATCAATCCTCAATTCTCAATACTCAATAGAATATCCTGAATTCTCATGGTTCAATACTCAATCCACAATATTCAATAATCAAATCTCAATCCTCAAACATCAATTCTCTAGACTCAATCCTCAACACTCAGTCCTCTCTCTTCAATCCTCTATCATCAATCCTCAATCCTCAATCCTCATGCGTCAATCCTCGATCCTCAATCCACAACCCTCAATCCTCGGTCCTCAAACCTCAATCCCGAATCCTCAATCCTGAATCCTCAGTCTTCAGCCCTCAGTCCTCAACAATCAATAGTCAATCCTCAACCCTCAGACGTCAAACATCAATACTCAATCCTCAGTCCTCAATCCTCAACCTTCAATCATCAACATTCAATCTTCAATCCTCAATACTCAATCCTCAATCCTCAATCCTCAATCCTCAATCTTCAATCCTCAATCCTCAATACTCTATCCTCAATCCTCAATCTTCAATCCTCAATCCTCAATCCTCAATCATCAATACTCCATCTTCAGTACTCAATCCTCAATCCTCAATCCTCAATCCTCAATCCTCAATCCTCAAACCTCAATCATCAGTCCTCAAACCTCAATCCTCATCCCTCAGTCCTCATCCTCAATTCTGAATTCTCAATCCTGAATCCTCAATCCTCAATCCTCAATCCTCAATAATCAATCTCCAATCCTAGATACTCAATCCCCAATCTTCAGTCCTTAATCCTCAATCTTGAATCCTCATTCCCCAGTCCTCAATCTTCAATCCACAATGCTCAGTCCTCTATCCTCAATCCTCAGTCCTCAATCCTCAATCCTCAATCCTCCAACCTCAATCCTCAACCGTCAGTCCTCGTCCTCTATCCTCAAACCTCAATCCTCAATCCTCAATCTTCAATCATCAATAATCAATCTTCAATACTCAATCCTCAATCCTCAATCCTCAATCCTCAATCCTCAATCCTCAATCCTCAATCCTCAATATTCAACACACAACCCTCCACCATCAATCCTCAATACTCAACCATCAATCCTCAATTCTCAATACTCAATAGAATATCCTGAATTCTCATGGTTCAATACTTAATCCACAAAGTTCAATAATCAAATCTCAATCCTCAAACATCAATTTTCAACACTCAATCCTCAATACTCAGTCCTTTCTCTTCAATCCTCCATCCTCAATCCTCAATCCTCAAGCGTCAATCCTCAATCCTCAAACCTCAATCCTCAACCCTCAATCCTCAGTCCTCAAACCTCAATCCGGAATCCTCAATCCTGAATCCTCCATCCTCAATCCTCAATCGTCAATCTTCAATCCTCAATACTCAATCTTCAATCCACAATCCTCAATCCTCAATCCTCAATCCTCATTCTTCAATCCTGAATACCCAATCCTCAACCTTCAATCCTCAATCCTCAGTCCGCAATCCTCAATCCTCAATCCTCAATCCTCAATCTTCAATCCTCAGTCCCAAATCCTCAATCTTCAATACTCAATACTCAATCCTCAATCCTCAATCTTCAATCCCCAATCCTCAATCCTCAATCCTCAATCGTCAATCTTCAATCCTCAATACTCAA
This sequence comes from Calliopsis andreniformis, assembly GCF_051401765.1. Taxonomy (NCBI): domain Eukaryota; kingdom Metazoa; phylum Arthropoda; class Insecta; order Hymenoptera; family Andrenidae; genus Calliopsis; species Calliopsis andreniformis. The sequence goes on along the minus strand of NW_027480455.1, from coordinate 2,619,173 downwards.
TCTTCAATCCTCAATCCTCAATCCTCAATCCTCAATCCTCATTCTTCAATCCTGAATACCCAATCCTCAATCTTCAATCCTCAATCCTCAATCCTCAATCCTCAATCCTCCTTCTTCAATCCTCAATACCCAATCCTCAATCTTCAATCCTCAATCCTCATTCCTCAATTCTCAATCATCAATCCTCAATCCTCAGACCTCAAACATCAATACTCAACCCTGAGTCCTCGTCCTCAATCCACAACCCTCAATCCTCAATCCTCAATATTCAATCCTCAATCCTCAAACCTCTATCCTCAATCCTCAATCCTCAATCCCCAATCATCAATCTTCAATCCTCAATCCTCAATTCTCTATCCTCAACCCTCAATCCACAATCGTCAATCCTCAATCCCCAATCCTCAATCTTCAATCCTCAATCATCAATCCTCAATCCTCAATCCTCAAACCTCAATCCTCAACCCTCAGTCCGCATCCTCAATTCTCAATTCTCAATCCTCAATCCTTAATCCTCAGTCTTCAATCCTCAATAATCAATCTCCAATCCTAGATCGTCAATCCCCAATCCTCAATCCTTAATCCTCAATCTTCAATCCTCAATCCCCAGGCCTCAATCTTCAATCCACAATGCTCAACCCTCAATCCTGAATCCTCAGTCCTTAATCCTCAATCTTCTTCCTCAATGCTCAATCTTCAATCCTCAATCCTCAGTCCTCAAACCTCAATTCTGAATTCTCAATCCTGAATCCTCAATCTTCAGCCGTCAGTCCTCAACAATCAGTTGTCAATCCTCAATCCTCAATAGAATATCCTCAATTCACAGCTTTCAATACTCAATACTCAATCTGCATTCTTCAAATATCTATCCACAAACATCAATTCTCATCACTCGGCCCTCAACACTCAGTCCTCAATGTTCAATCCTCAATCCTCAATTCTCAATCTTCAATCCTCAATACTGAATCTTCAATCCTCAATCCTCAATCCTCAATCCTCAATCCTCAATCCTCAATCCTCAAACCTCAATTTTCAATCCTCAATACTCAATCTTCAATCCTCAATCCTCAATCCTCAATCCTCAATCCTCAATCGTCAGTCCTCAATCCTCAATACTCAATCTTCAATACTCAATCCTCAATCCTCAAACCTCAATCCTCAATCCTCAATCCTCAATCTTCAATTCTCAATACTCAATCTGCAATCTTCAATCCTCAATCCTCAATCCTCAATCCTCATTCTTCAATCCTCAATACCCAATCCTCAATCTTCAATCCTCAATCCTGAATCCACAATTCTCAATCCTCAATCCTCAATCCTCAGACCTCAAACATCAATACCCAACCCTCAGTCCTCGTCCTCAATACACAACCCTCAATCCTCGATCCTCAATCTTCAATCATCAATATTCAATCTTGAATCCTGAATCCTCAATCCTCAATACTCAATCCTCTATCCACAATGTTCAATCCTCAATACCCAATCCTCAATCATCAATCCTCAATCCTCAATCCTCAATTCTCAATCCTCAATCCTCATTCTTCAATCATCAATACCCAATCCTCAATCCTCAATATTCAATCCTCAATACTAAATTTTCAATCCTCAATCCTCAATCCTCAATCCTCAATCATCAATCCTCAGTCATCAATCCTCAATCTTCAATACTCAATAATCAATCTCCAATCCTAGATCCTCAATCCCCAATCTTCTTCCTCAATACTCAATCTTCAATCCTCAATCCTCAGTCCTCAAACCTCAATTCTGAATTCTCAATCCTGAATCCTCAATCTTCAGCCGTCAGTCCTCAACAATCAGTTGTCAATCCTCAATCCTCAATAGAATATCCTCAATTCACAGCTTTCAATACTCAATACTCAATCTGCATTCTTCAAATATCTATCCACAAACATCAATTCTCATCACTCAACCCTCAACACTTAGTCCTCAATGTTCAATCCTCAATCCTCAATTCTCAATCTTCAATCCTCAATACTGAATCTTCAATCCTCAATCCTCAATCCTCAATCCTCAATCCTCAATCCTCAAACCTCAATTTTCAATCCTGAATACTCAATCTTCAATCCTCAATCCTCAATCCTCAATCCTCAATCCTCAATCGTCAGTCCTCAATCCTCAATACTCAGTCTGCAATCCTCAATCCTCAATCCTCAATCCTCAATCCTGAATCCTCAATCCTCAATCTTCAATCCTCAATACTCAATCTTCAATCCTCAATCCTCAATCCTCAATCCTCAATCCTCACTCATCAATCCTCAACACCCAATCCTCAATCTTCAATCCTCAATCCTCAATCCTCAATTCTCAATCTTCAATCCTCAATCCTCAGACATCAAACATCAATACTCAGCCCTCAGTCCTCGTCCTCAATACACCACCCTCAATCCCCGATCCTCAATCTTCAACCATCAATATTCAATCTTGAATCCTGAATCCTCAAACCTCAATACTCAATCCTCTATCCACAATGTTCAATCCTCAATACCCAATCCTCAATCTTCAATCCTGAATCCTCAATCCTCAATTCTCAATCCTCAATCCTCATTCTTCAATCCTCAATACCCAATCCTCAATCCTCAATATTCAATCCTCAATACTCAATCTTCAATCCTCAATCCTCAATCCTCAATCCTCAATCCTCATTCTTCAATACTCAGTCGCCAATCCTCAACATTCAATCCTCAATCCTCAATCCTCAATCCTCAATCCTCAATCCTCAATCCTCAGTCCTCAGTCCTCAAACCTCAACCGTCAACCCTCAGTCATCAATCCTCAATCTTCAATACTCAATCGTCAATCCTCAGTCCTCATACTCAATCCTCAACCCTCAATCCTCAATCCTCAATCTTCAATCATCAATACTCAATCTTCAATCCTCAATCCTCAATCCTCAATCCTCAAACCTCAATCCTCAATATTCAACACACAACCCTCAGCCATCAATCCTCAATACTCAACCATCAATCCTCAATACTCAATCATCAATCCTCAATTCTCAAAACTCAATAGAATATCCTGAATTCTCATGGTTCAATACTCAATCCACAATATTCAATAATCAAATCTCAATCCTCAAACATCAATTCTCTACACTCAATCCTCAGCACTCAGTCCTCTCTCTTCAATCCTCCATCATCAATCCTCAATCCTCAATCCTCATGCGTCAATCCTCGATCTTCAATACACAACCCTCAATCCTCGGTCCTCAAACCTCAACCCCGAATCCTCAATCCTGAATCCTCAGTCTTCAGCCCTCAGTCGTCAACAATCAATCGTCAATCCTCAATCCTCAGACCTCAAACATCAATATTCAATCCTCAGTCCTCGTCCTCAGTCCGCAACCCTCAATCCTCAATCCTCAATCTTCAATCATCAATATTCAATCTTCAATCCTCAATACTCAATCCTCAATCCTCAATCCTCAATCCTCAATCTTCAATCCTCAATCCTCAATCCTCAATCCTCAATCCTCTATCCCCAGTCCTCTAACCTCAATCCTTAATCCTCAATCCTGAATCCTCAATGTTCAGCACTCACTCCTCAACAATCAGTTGTCAATCCTCAATCCTCAATAGAATACCATCAATTCACAGTTTTCATTACTCAATACTCAATCTGCAATCTTCAAATCTCTACCCATAAACATCAACCCTCATCACTCAGCCCTCAACACTCAGTCCCCAATCCTCAATATTCAATCCTCAATTCTCAGTCCTCAATCCACAATCCTCTACCTTCAATCCTCAATACTCAGTCTTCAATGCTCAATCCTCAATCCTCAATCCTCAATAGAATATCCTCAATTCACAGCTTTCAATACTCAATACTCAATCTGCATTCTTCAAATCTCTATCCACAAACATCAATTCTCATCACTCAACCCTCAACACTCAGTCCTCAATGTTCAATCCTCAATCCTCAATTCTCAATCTTCAATCCTCAATACTGAATCTTCAATCCTCAATCCTCAATCCTCAATCCTCAATCCTCAATCCTCAATCCTCAATCCTCAATTTTCTATCCTCAATACTCAATCTTCAATCCTCAATCCTCAATCCTCAATCCTCAACCCTCAATCGTCAGTCTTCAATCCTCAATACTCAATCTTCATTCCTTAATCCTCAATCCTCAAACCTCAATCCTCAATCCTCAATCCTCAATCTTCAATCCTCATTACTCAATCTGCAATCTTCAATCCTCAATCCTCAATCCTCAATCCTCAATCCTCATTCTTCAATCCTCAACACCCAATCCTAAATCGTCAATCTTCAAACCTCAATCCTCAATCCTCAATCCTCGATCCTCAATCCTCAATCCTCAATCGTCAATCTCCAATCCTCAATACTCAATCTTCAATACTGAATCCTCAATCCCCAATCCTCAATCCTGATTCTTCAATCCTCAGTACCCAATCCTCAATCTTCAATCCTCAATTCTCAATCCTCAATCCTCATTGTTCAACCCTCAATCCTCAATCCTCAATCTTCAATCCTCAATCTTCAATCCTCAATACTGAATGTTCAATCGTCAATCCTCAATCCTCAATCCTAATTCCTCAATCCTCAATCCTCAATCTTCAATCCTCAGACCTCAAACATCAATACCCAACCCTCAGTCCTCGTCCTCAATACACAACCCTCAATCCTCGATCCTCAATCTTCAATCATCAATATTCAATCTTGAATCCTGAATCCTCAATCCTCAATACTCAATCCTCTATCCACAATGTTCAATCCTCAATACCCAATCCTCAATCATCAATCCTCAATCCCCAATCCTCAATTCTCAATCCTCAATCCTCATTCTTCAATCATCAATACCCAATCCTCAATCCTCAATATTCAATCCTCAATACTAAATTTTCAATCCTCAATCCTCAATCCTCAATCCTCAATCCTCAATCCTCAGTCATCAATCCTCAACCTTCAATACTCAATAATCAATCTCCAATCCTAGATCCTCAATCCCCAATCCTCAATCTTCAATCCTCAATCCTCAATCCTCAATTCTCAATCCTCAATCCTCATTCTTCAATCCTCAATACCCAATCCTCAATCCTCAATATTCAATCCTCAATACTCAATCTTCAATCCTCAATCCTCAATCCTCAATCCTCAATCCTCAATCCTCAATCCTCAATCCTCAGGCATCAAACGTCAATCTTCAATACTCAATAATCAATCACCAATCCTAGATACTCAATCCCCAATCCTCAATCCTTAATCCTCAATCTTCAATCCTCAATCCCCAGTCCTCAATCTTCAATCCTCAATCCTCAATCCTCAAACCTCAATCCTCAATATTCAACACACAATACTCAACCATCAATCCACAATACTCAACCATCAATCCTCAATACTCAGTCTTCAATCCTCAATCCTCAATCCTCAATCCTCAATCTTCAATCCTCAATTCTCAATCTTCAATCCTCAATCCTCAGACCTCAAACATCAATACACAGCCCTCAGTCCTCGTCCTCAATACACCACCCTCAATCCCCGATCCTCAATCTTCAACCATCAATATTCAATCTTGAATCCTGAATCCTCAAACCTCAATACTCAATCCTCTATCCACAATGTTCAATCCTCAATACCCAATCCTCAATCTTCAATCCTGAATCCTCAATCCTCAATTCTCAATCCTCAATCCTCATTCTTCAATCCTCAATACCCAATCCTCAATCCTCAATATTCAATCCTCAATACTCAATCTTCAATCCTCAATCCTCAATCCTCAATCCTCAATCCTCATTCTTCAATACTCAGTCGCAAATCCTCAACATTCAATCCTCAATCCTCAATCCTCAATCCTCAATCCTCAATCCTCAATCCTCAATCCTCAGTCCTCAGTCCTCAAACCTCAACCGTCAACCCTCAGTCATCAATCCTCAATCTTCAATACTCAATCGTCAATCCTCAGTCCTCAATCCTCAATCCTCAATCCTCAATCCTCGTTCCTCAAACCTCAATCCACAACCCTCAGTCCTCATCCTCAATTCTCAATTCTCAATGCTCAGTCCTCAGTCATCAATTCTCAACCCTCAATCCTCAATCCTCAATCCTCAATCTTCAATCCTCAATAACCAACCTCCAATCCTAGATCCTCAATCCCCAATCCTCAATCCTTAATCCTCAATCTTCAATCCTCAATCCCCAGTCCTCAACCTTCAATCCTCAATGTTCAATCCTCAATCCTCAATCCTCAGTCCACAATCCTCAATCCTCAATCCTCAAACCTCAATCCTCAACCGTCAGTCCTCATACTCAATCCTCAACCCTCAATCCTCAATCCTCAATCTTCAATCATCAATACTCAATCTTCAATCCTCAATCCTCAATCCTCAATCCTCAATCCTCAATCCTCAATATTCAACACACAACCCTCAGCCATCAATCCTCAATACTCAACCATCAATCCTCAATACTCAATCATCAATCCTCAATTCTCAAAACTCAATAGAATATCCTGAATTCTCATGGTTCAATACTCAATCCACAATATTCAATAATCAAATCTCAATCCTCAAACATCAATTCTCTACACTCAATCCTCAGCACTCAGTCGTCTCTCTTCAATCCTCCATCATCAATCCTCAATCCTCAATCCTCATGCGTCAATCCTCGATCCTCAATCCACACCCCTCAATCCTCGGTCCTCAAACCTCAATCCCGAATCCTCAATCCTGAATCCTCAGTCTTCAGCCCTCAGTCCTCAACAATCAATCGTCAATCCTCAATCCTCAGACCTCAAACATCAATATTCAATCCTCAGTCCTCGTCCTCAGTCCGCAACCCTCAATCCTCAATCCTCAATCTTCAATCATCAATATTCAATCTTCAATCCTCAATACTCAATCCTCAATCCTCAATCCTCAATCCTCAATCTTCAATCCTCAATCCTCAATCCTCAATCCTCAATCCTCTATCCCCAGTCCTCTAACCTCAATCCTTAATCCTCAATCCTGAATCCTCAATGTTCAGCCCTCACTCCTCAACAATCAGTTGTCAATCCTCAATCCTCAATAGAATACCATCAATTCACAGTTTTCATTACTCAATACTCAATCTGCAATCTTCAAATCTCTACCCATAAACATCAATCCTCATCACTCAGCCCTCAACACTCAGTCCCCAATCCTCAATATTCAATCCTCAATTCTCAGTCCTCAATCCACAATCCTCAACCTTCAATCCTCAATACTCAGTCTTCAATGCTCAATCCTCAATCCTCAATCCTCAATCCTCAATCCTCACTCCTCATTCTTCAATCCGCAATACCCAATCCTCAATCCTCAATCCTCAATCCTCAATCCTCAATACTCAATCCTCAATCCTCAGTCCTCAGTCCTCAAATCTCAACCCTCAACCCTCGGCCCTCATCCTCAATCCTCAACCCTCAATCCTCAATCCTCAACCTTCTTCCTCAATACTCAATCTTCAATCCTCAATCCTCAGTCCTCAAACCTCAATTCTGAATTCTCAATCCTGAATCCTCAATCTTCAGCCGTCAGTCCTCAACAATCAGTTGTCAATCCTCAATCCTCAATAGAATATCCTCAATTCACAGCTTTCAATACTCAATACTCAATCTGCATTCTTCAAATCTCTATCCACAAACATGAATTCTCATCACTCAACCCTCAACACTCAGTCCTCAATGTTCAATCCTCAATCCTCAATTCTCAATCTTCAATATTCAATCCTCAATACTCAATCTTCAATCCTCAATCCTCAATCCTCAATCCTCAATCCTCATTCTTCAATACTCAGTCGCCAATCCTCAACATTCAATCCTCAATCCTCAATCCTCAATCCTCAATCCTCAATCCTCAATCCTCAATCCTCAGTCCTCAGTCCTCAAACCTCAACCGTCAACCCTCAGTCATCAATCCTCAATCTTCAATACTCAATCGTCAATCCTCAGTCCTCAATCCTCAATCCTCAATCCTCAATCCTCGTTCCTCAAACCTCAATCCACAACCCTCAGTCCTCATCCTCAATTCTCAATTCTCAATGCTCAGTCCTCAATCATCAATTCTCAACGCTCAATCCTCAATCCTCAATCCTCAATCTTCAATCCTCAATAACCAACCTCCAATCCTAGATCCTCAATCCCCAATCCTCAATCCTTAATCCTCAATCTTCAATCCTCAATCCCCAGTCCTCAACCTTCAATCCTCAATGTTCAATCCTCAATCCTCAATCCTCAGTCCACAATCCTCAATCCTCAATCCTCAAACCTCAATCCTCAACCGTCAGTCCTCATACTCAATCCTCAACCCTCAATCCTCAATCCTCAATCTTCAATCATCAATAATCAATCTTCAATCCTCAATCCTCAATCCTCAATCCTCAATCCTCAATCCTCAATATTCAACACACAACCCTCAGCCATCAATCCTCAATACTCAACCATCAATCCTCAATACTCAATCATCAATCCTCAATTCTCAAAACTCAATAGAATATCCTGAATTCTCATGGTTCAATACTCAATCCACAATATTCAATAATCAAATCTCAATCCTCAAACATCAATTCTCTACACTCAATCCTCAGCACTCAGTCGTCTCTCTTCAATCCTCCATCATCAATCCTCTATCCTCAATCCTCATGCGTCAATCCTCGATCCTCAATCCACCACCCTCATTCCTCGGTCCTCAAACCTCAATCCCGAATCCTCAATCCTGAATCCTCAGTCTTCAGCCCTCAGTCCTCAACAATCAATCGTCAATCCTCAGCCCTCAGACGTCAAACATCAATATTCAATCCTCAGTCCTCAATCCTCAACCTTCAATCATCATCATTCAGTCTTCAATCCTCAATACTCAATCCTCAATCCTCAATCCTCAATCCTCAATCTTCAATCCTCAATCCTCAATACTCTATCCTCAATCCTCAATCTTCAATCCTCAATCCTCAATCCTCAATCATCAATACTCAATCTTCAGTACTCAATCCTCAATCCTCAATCCTCAATCCTCAATCCTCAAACCTCAATCATCAGTCCTCAAACCTCAATCCTCATCCCTCAGTCCTCATCCACAATTCTGAATTCTCAATCCTGAATCCTCAATCCCCAATCTTCAATCCTCAATAATCAATCTCCAATCCTAGATACTCAATCCCCAATCTTCAGTCCTTAATCCTCAATCTTGAATCCTCATTCCCCAGGCCTCAATCTTCAATCCACAATGCTCAATCCTCTATCCTCAATCCTCAGTCCTTAATCCTCAATCCTCAATCCTCCAACCTTAATCCTCAACCGTCAGTCCTCGTCCTCAATCCTCAAACCTCAATCCTCAATCCTCAACCTTCAATCATCAATAACCAATCTTCAATACTCAATCCTCAATCCTCAATCCTCAATATTCAACACACAACCCTCCACCATCAATCCTCAATACTCAACCATCAATCCTCAATTCTCAATACTCAATAGAATATCCTGAATTCTCATGGTTCAATACTTAATCCACAAAGTTCAATAATCAAATCTCAATCCTCAAACATCAATTTTCAACACTCAATCCTCAATACTCAGTCCTCTCTCTTCAATCCTGAATACCCAATCCTCAACCTTCAATCCTCAATCCTCAGTCCGCAATCCTCAATCCTCAATCCTCAATCCTCAATCTTCAATCCTCAGTCCCAAATCCTCAATCTTCAAAACTCAATACTCAATCCTCAATCCTCAATCTTCAATCCTCAATCCTCAATCCTCAATCCTCAATCGTCAATCTTCAATCCTCAATACTCAATCCTCAATCCTCAATCCTCAACTCTCAATCCTCAATCCTCAATCTTCAATCCTCAATACTCAATCTTCAATCCTCAATCCTCAATCCTCGATCCTCATTCCTCAATCCTCAATCGCCAATCTCCAATCCTGAATACTCAATCTTCAATACTCAATCCTCAATCCCCAAACCTCAATCCTGATTCTTCAATCCTCAGTACCCAATCCTCATCTTCAATCCTCAATCCTCAATCCTCAATACTCAATCGTCAATCCTCAGTCCTCAGTCCTCAAACCTCAACCCTCAACCCTCAGCCCTCATCCTCAATCATCAATCCTCAATCCTCAATCCTCAATCTTCTTCCTCAATACTCAATCTTCAATCCTCAATCCTCAGTCCTCAAACCTCAATTCTGAATTCTCAATCCTGAATCCTCAATCTTCAGCCCTCAGTCCTCAACAATCAGTTGTCAATCCACAATCCTCAATAGAATATCCTCAATTCACAGCTTTCAATACTCAATACCCAATCTGCATTCTTCAAATCTCTATCCACAAACATCAATTCTCATCACTCAACCCTCAACACTCAGTCCTCAATGTTCAATCCTCAATCCTCAATCCTCAATCCTCAATCCTCAATCCTGAATCCTCAATCCTCAATCTTCAATCCTCAATACTCAATCTTCAGTCCTCAATCCTCAATCCTCAATCCTCAATCCTCATTCTTCAATCCTCAACACCCAATCCTCAATCTTCAATCCTCAATCCTCAATCCTCAATTCTCAATCCTCAAACCTCAATCCTCAGACCTCAAACATCAATACTCAACCCTCAGTCCTCGTCCTCAATCCACCACCCTCAATCCCCGGTCCTCAATCTTCAATCATCAATATTCAATCTTGAATCCTGAATCCTCAATCCTCAATACACAATCCTCTATCCACAATGTTCAATCCTCAATACCCGATCCTCAATCTTCAATCCTGAATCCTCAATCCTCAATTCTCAATCCTCAATCCTCATTCTTCAATCCTCATTCTTCAATACTCAGTCGCCAATCCTCAACATTCAATCCTCAATCCACAATCCTCAATCCTCAATCCTCAATACTCAATCCTCAGTCCTCAGTCCTCAAACCTCAACCGTCAACCCTCATTCATCAATCCTCAATCTTCAATACTCAATCCTCAATCCTCAATCCTCAATCCTCATTCTTCAATACTCAGTCGCCAATCCTCAACATTCAATCCTCAATCCACAATCCTCAATCCTCAATCCTCATCCTCAATCCTCAATCCTCAAACCTCAATCCTCAACCCTCAGTCCGCATCCTCAATTCTCAATTCTCAATCCTCAATCCTTAATCCTCAGTCTTCAATCCTCAATAATCAATCTCCAATCCTAGATCCTCAATCCCCAATACTCAATCCTTAATCCTCAATCTTCAATCCTCAATCCCCAGGCCTCAATCTTCAATCCTCAATGCTCAACCCTCAATCCTCAATCCTCAGTCCTCAATCCTCAATCTTCTTCCTCAATACTCGATCTTCAATCCTCAATCCTCAGTCCTCAAACCTCAATTCTGAATTCTCAATCCTGAATCCTCAATCTTCAGCCGTCAGTCCTCAACAATCAGTTGTCAATCCTCAATCCTCAATAGAATATCCTCAATTCACAGCTTTCAATACTCAATACTCAATCTGCATTCTTCAAATATCTATCCACAAACATCAATTCTCATCACTCAACCCTCAACACTCAGTCCTCAGTGTTCAATCCTCAATCCTCAATTCTCAATCTTCAATCCTCAATACTGAATCTTCAATCCTCAATCCTCAATCCTCAATCCTCAATACTCAATCCTCAATCCTCAAACCTCAATTTTCAATCCTCAATACTCAATCCTCAATCCTCAATCCTCAATCCTCAATCCTCAATCCTCAATCGTCAGTCCACAATCCTCAATACTCAATCTTCAATACTCAATCCTCAATCTTCAAACCTCAATCCTCAATCCTCAAACCTCAATCCTCAATCCTCAATCCTCAATCTTCAATCCTCAATCCTCAATCCTCAATCCTCAATCCTCAATCCTCAATCCTCAGGCATCAAACGTCAATCTTCAATACTCAATAATCAATCACCAATCCTAGATCCTCAATCCCCAATCCTCAATCCTTAATCCTCAATCTTCAATCCTCAATCCCCAGTCCTCAATCTTCAATCCTCAATCCTCAATCCTCAAACCTCAATCCTCATTATTCAACACACAATCCTCAATCATCAATCCACAATACTCAACCATCAATCCTCAATACTCAGTCTTCAATCCTCAATCCTCAATCCTCAATCCTCAATCCTGAATCCTCAATCCTCAATCTTCAATCCTCAATACTCAATCTTCAATCCTCAATCCTCAATCCTCAATCCTCAATCCTCACTCATCAATCCTCAACACCCAATCCTCAGTCTTCAATCCTCAATCCTCAATCCTCAATTCTCAATCCTCAATCCTCAATTCTCAGACCTCAAACATCAATACTCAACCCTCAGTCCTCGTCCTCAATCCACCACCCTCAATCCCCGATCTTCAATCTTCAACCATCAATATTCAATCTTGAATCCTGAATCCTCAAACCTCAATACTCAATCCTCTATCCACAATGTTCAATCCTCAATACCCAATCCTCAATCTTCAATCCTGAATCCTCAATCCTCAATTCTCAATCCTCAATCCTCATTCTTCAATCCTCAATACCCAATCCTCAATCCTCAATATTCAATCCTCAATACTCAATCTTCAATCCTCAATCCTCAATCCTCAATCCTCAATCCTCATTCTTCAATACTCAGTCGCCAATCCTCAACATTCAATCCTCAATCCACAATCCTCAATCCTCAATCCTCAATACTCAATCCTCAGTCCTCAGTCCTCAAACCTCAACCGTCAACCCTCATTCATCAATCCTCAATCTTCAATACTCAATCCTCAATCCTCAATCCTCAATCCTCATTCTTCAATACTCAGTCGCCAATCCTCAACATTCAATCCTCAATCCACAATCCTCAATCCTCAATCCTCAATCCTCAATCCTCAATCCTCAAACCTCAATCCTCAGTCCGCATCCTCAATTCTCAATTCTCAATCCTCAATCCTTAATCCTCAGTCTTCAATCCTCAATAATCAATCTCCAATCCTAGATCCTCAATCCCCAATACTCAATCCTTAATCCTCAATCTTCAATCCTCAATCCCCAGGCCTCAATCTTCAATCCTCAATGCTCAACCCTCAATCCTCAATCCTCAGTCCTCAATCCTCAATCTTCTTCCTCAATACTCGATCTTCAATCCTCAATCCTCAGTCCTCAAACCCCAATTCTGGATTCTCAATCCTGAATCCTCAATCTTCAGACGTCAGTCCTCAACAATCAGTTGTCAATCCTCAATCCTCAATAGAATATCCTCAATTCACAGCTTTCAATACTCAATACTCAATCTGCATTCTTCAAATATCTATCCACAAACATCAATTCTCATCACTCAACCCTCAACACTCAGTCCTCAATGTTCAATCCTCAATCCTCTATTCTCAATCTTCAATCCTCAATACTGAATCTTCAATCCTCAATCCTCAATCCTCAATCCTCAATCCTCAATCCTCAATCCTCAAACCTCAATTTTCAATCCTCAATACTCAATCCTCAATGCTCAATCCTCAATCCTCAATCCTCAATCCTCAATCGTCAGTCCTCAATCCTCAATACTCAATCTTCAATACTCAATCCTCAATCCTCAAACCTCAATCCTCAATCCTCAAACCTCAATCCTCAATCCTCAATCCTCAATCTTCAATCCTCAATACTCAATCTGCAATCTTCAATCCTCAATCCTCAATACTCAATCCTCATTCTTCAATCCTCAATACCCAATCCCCAATCTTCAATCCTCAATCCTGAATCCACAATTCTCAATCCTCAATCCTCAATCCTCAGACCTCAAACATCAATACCCAACCCTCAGTCCTCGTCCTCAATACACAACCCTCAATCCTCGATCCTCAATCTTCAATCATCAATATTCAATCTTGAATCCTGAATCCTCAATCCTCAATACTCAATCCTCTATCCACAATGTTCAATCCTCAATACCCAATCCTCAATCTTCAATCCTGAATCCTCAATCCTCAATTCTCAATCCTCAATCCTCATTCTTCAATCCTCAATACCCAATCCTCAATCCTCAATATTCAATCCTCAATACTCAATCTTCAATCCTCAATCCTCAATCCTCAATCCTCAATCCTCATTCTTCAATACTCAGTCGCCAATCCTCAACATTCAATCCTCAATCCACAATCCTCAATCCTCAATCCTCAATACTCAATCCTCAGTCCTCAGTCCTCAAACCTCAACCGTCAACCCTCATTCATCAATCCTCAATCTTCAATACTCAATCGTCAATCCTCAGTCCTCAATCCTCAATCCTCAATCCTCGTTCCTCAAACCTCAACCCTCAACCCTCAGTCCTCATCCTCAATTCTCAATTCTCAATGCTCAGTCCTCAATCCTCAATCCTCAACCCTCAATTATCAATCCTCAATCCTCAATCTTCAATCCTCAATAACCAACCTCCAATCCTAGATCCTCAATACCCAATCCTCAATCCTTAATCCTCAATCTTCAATCCTCAATCCCCAGTCCTCAATCTTCAATCCTCAATGTTCAATCCTCAATCCTCAATCCTCAATCCTCAATCCTCAATCCTCAATCCTCAATATTCAACACACAACCCTCAGCCATCAATCCTCACTACTCAACCATCAATCCTCAATACTCAACCATCAATCCTCAATTCTCAATACTCAATAGAATATCCTGAATTCTCATGGTTCAATACTCAATCCACAATATTCAATAATCAAATCTCAATCCTCAAACATCAATTCTCTAGACTCAATCCTCAACACTCAGTCCTCTCTCTTCAATCCTCTATCATCAATCCTCAATCCTCAATCCTCATGCGTCAATCCTCGATCCTCAATCCACAACCCTCAATCCTCGGTCCTCAAACCTCAATCCCGAATCCTCAATCCTGAATCCTCAGTCTTCAGCCCTCAGTCCTCAACAATCAATAGTCAATCCTCAACCCTCAGACGTCAAACATCAATACTCAATCCTCAGTCCTCAATCCTCAACCTTCAATCATCAACATTCAATCTTCAATCCTCAATACTCAATCCTCAATCCTCAATCCTCAATCCTCAATCTTCAATCCTCAATCCTCAATACTCTATCCTCAATCCTCAATCTTCAATCCTCAATCCTCAATCCTCAATCATCAATACTCCATCTTCAGTACTCAATCCTCAATCCTCAATCCTCAATCCTCAATCCTCAATCCTCAAACCTCAATCATCAGTCCTCAACCCTCAATCCTCATCCCTCAGTCCTCATCCTCAATTCTGAATTCTCAATCCTGAATCCTCAATCCTCAATCTTCAATCCTCAATAATCAATCTCCAATCCTAGATACTCAATCCCCAATCTTCAGTCCTTAATCCTCAATCTTGAATCCTCATTCCCCAGTCCTCAATCTTCAATCCACAATGCTCAGTCCTCTATCCTCAATCCTCAGTCCTCAATCCTCAATCCTCAATCCTCCAACCTCAATCCTCAACCGTCAGTCCTCGTCCTCTATCCTCAAACCTCAATCCTCAATCCTCAATCTTCAATCATCAATAATCAATCTTCAATACTCAATCCTCAATCCTCAATCCTCAATCCTCAATCCTCAATCCTCAATATTCAACACACAACCCTCCACCATCAATCCTCAATACTCAACCATCAATCCTCAATTCTCAATACTCAATAGAATATCCTGAATTCTCATGGTTCAATACTTAATCCACAAAGTTCAATAATCAAATCTCAATCCTCAAACATCAATTTTCAACACTCAATCCTCAATACTCAGTCCTTTCTCTTCAATCCTCCATCCTCAATCCTCAATCCTCAAGCGTCAATCCTCAATCCTCAATCCTCAATCCTCAACCCTCAATCCTCAGTCCTCAAACCTCAATCCGGAATCCTCAATCCTGAATCCTCCATCCTCAATCCTCAATCGTCAATCTTCAATCCTCAATACTCAATCTTCAATCCACAATCCTCAATCCTCAATCCTCAATCCTCATTCTTCAATCCTGAATACCCAATCCTCAACCTTCAATCCTCAATCCTCAGTCCGCAATCCTCAATCCTCAATCCTCAATCCTCAATCTTCAATCCTCAGTCCCAAATCCTCAATCTTCAATACTCAATACTCAATCCTCAAACCTCAATCTTCAATCCCCAATCCTCAATCCTCAATCCTCAATCGTCAATCGTCAATCCTCAATACTCAATCTTCAATCCTCAATCCTCAATCCTCAATCCTCAATCCTCATTCTTCAATCCTGAATACCCAATCCTCAATCTTCAATCCTCAATCCTCAATCCTCAATCCTCAATCCTCCTTCTTCAATCCTCAATACCCAATCCTCAATCTTCAATCCTCAATCCTCATTCCTCAATTCTCAATCATCAATCCTCAATCCTCAGACCTCAAACATCAATACTCAACCCTGAGTCCTCGTCCTCAATCCACAACCCTCAATCCTCAATCCTCAATATTCAATCCTCAATCCTCAAACCTCTATCCTCAATCCTCAATCCTCAATCCCCAATCATCAATCTTCAATCCTCAATCCTCAATTCTCTATCCTCAACCCTCAATCCACAATCGTCAATCCTCAATCCCCAATCCTCAATCTTGAATCCTCAATCATCAATCCTCAATCCTCAATCCTCAAACCTCAATCCTCAACCCTCAGTCCGCATCCTCAATTCTCAATTCTCAATTCTCAATCCTTAATCCTCAGTCTTCAATCCTCAATAATCAATCTCCAATCCTAGATCCTCAATCCCCAATCCTCAATCCTTAATCCTCAATCTCCAATCCTCAATCCCCAGGCCTCAATCTTCAATCCTCAATGCTCAACCCTCAATCCTGAATCCTCAGTCCTCAATCCTCAATCTTCTTCCTCAATACTCAATCTTCAATCCTCAATCCTCAGTCCTCAAACCTCAATTCTGAATTCTCAATCCTGAATCCTCAATCTTCAGCCGTCAGTCCTCAACAATCAGTTGTCAATCCTCAATCCTCAATAGAATATCCTCAATTCACAGCTTTCAATACTCAATACCCAATCTGCATTCTTCAAATATCTATCCACAAACATCAATTCTCATCACTCAGCCCTCAACACTCAGTCCTCAATGTTCAATCCTCAATCCTCAATTCTCAATCTTCAATCCTCAATACTGAATCTTCAATCCTCAATCCTCAATCCTCAATCCTCAATCCTCAATCCTCAATCCTCAAACCTCAATTTTCAATCCTCAATACTCAATCTTCAATCCTCAATCCTCAATCCTCAATCCTCAATCCTCAATCGTCAGTCCTCAATCCTCAATACTCAATCTTCAATACTCAATCCTCAATCCTCAAACCTCAATCCTCAGTCCTCAATCCTCAATCTTCAATTCTCAATACTCAATCTGCAATCTTCAATCCTCAATCCTCAATCCTCAATCCTCATTCTTCAATCCTCAATACCCAATCCTCAATCTTCAATCCTCAATCCTGAATCCACAATTCTCAATCCTCAATCCTCAATCCTCAGACCTCAAACATCAATACCCAACCCTCAGTCCTCGTCCTCAATACACAACCCTCAATCCTCGATCCTCAATCTTCAATCATCAATATTCAATCTTGAATCCTGAATCCTCAATCCTCAATACTCAATCCTCTATCCACAATGTTCAATCCTCAATACCCAATCCTCAATCATCAATCCTCAATCCTCAATCCTCAATTCTCAATCCTCAATCCTCATTCTTCAATCATCAATACCCAATCCTCAATCCTCAATATTCAATCCTCAATACTAAATTTTCAATCCTCAATCCTCAATCCTCAATCCTCAATCATCAATCCTCAGTCATCAATCCTCAATCTTCAATACTCAATAATCAATCTCCAATCCTAGATCCTCAATCCCCAATCTTCTTCCTCAATACTCAATCTTCAATCCTCAATCCTCAGTCCTCAAACCTCAATTCTGAATTCTCAATCCTGAATCCTCAATCTTCAGCCGTCAGTCCTCAACAATCAGTTGTCAATCCTCAATCCTCAATAGAATATCCTCAATTCACAGCTTTCAATACTCAATACTCAATCTGCATTCTTCAAATATCTATCCACAAACATCAATTCTCATCACTCAACCCTCAACACTCAGTCCTCAATGTTCAATCCTCAATCCTCAATTCTCAATCTTCAATCCTCAATACTGAATCTTCAATCCTCAATCCTCAATCCTCAATCCTCAATCCTCAATCCTCAATCCTCAAACCTCAATTTTCAATCCTCAATACTCAATCTTCAATCCTCAATCCTCAATCCTCAATCCTCAATCCTCAATCGTCAGTCCTCAATCCTCAATACTCAATCTTCAATACTCAATCCTCAATCCTCAAACCTCAATCCTCAGTCCTCAATACTCAATCTTCAATTCTCAATACTCAATCTGCAATCTTCAATCCTCAATCCTCAATCCTCAATACTCATTCTTCAATCCTCAATACCCAATCCTCAATCTTCAATCCTCAATCCTGAATCCACAATTCTCAATCCTCAATCCTCAATCCTCAGACCTCAAACATCAATACCCAACCCTCAGTCCTCGTCCTCAATACACAACCCTCAATCCTCGATCCTCAATCTTCAATCATCAATATTCAATCTTGAATCCTGAATCCTCAATCCTCAATACTCAATCCTCTATCCACAATGTTCAATACTCAATACCCAATCCTCAATCATCAATCCTCAATCCTCAATCCTCAATTCTCAATCCTCAATCCTCATTCTTCAATCATCAATACCCAATCCTCAATCCTCAATATTCAATCCTCAATACTAAATTTTCAATCCTCAATCCTCAATCCTCAATCCTCAATCCTCAATCCTCAGTCATCAATCCTCAATCTTCAATACTCAATAATCAATCTCCAATCCTAGATCCTCAATCCCCAATCCTCAATCTTCAATCCTCAATCCTCAATCCTCAATTCTCAATCCTCAATCCTCATTCTTCAATCCTCAATACCCAATCCTCAATCCTCAATATTCAATCCTCAATACTCAATCTTCAATCCTCAATCCTCAATCCTCAATCCTCAATCCTCAATCCTCAATCCTCAGGCATCAAACGTCAATCTTCAATACTCAATAATCAATCACCAATCCTAGATCCTCAATCCCCAATCCTCAATCCTTAATCCTCAATCTTCAATCCTCAATCCCCAGTCCTCAATCTTCAATCCTCAATCCTCAATCCTCAAACCTCAATCCTCAATATTCAACACACAATACTCAACCATCAATCCACAATACTCAACCATCAATCCTCAATACTCAGTCTTCAATCCTCAATCCTCAATCCTCAATCCTCAATCCTGAATCCTCAATCCTCAATCTTCAATCCTCAATACTCAATCTTCAATCCTCAATCCTCAATCCTCAATCCTCAATCCTCCTTCTTCAATCCTCAATACCCAATCCTCAATCTTCAATCCTCAATCCTCATTCCTCAATTCTCAATCATCAATCCTCAATCCTCAGACCTCAAACATCAATACTCAACCCTGAGTCCTCGTCCTCAATCCACAACCCTCAATCCTCAATCCTCAATATTCAATCCTCAATCCTCAAACCTCTATCCTCAATCCTCAATCCTCAATCCCCAATCATCAATCTTCAATCCTCAATCCTCAATTCTCTATCCTCAACCCTCAATCCACAATCGTCAATCCTCAATCCCCAATCCTCAATCTTCAATCCTCAATCATCAATCCTCAATCCTCAATCCTCAAACCTCAATCCTCAACCCTCAGTCCGCATCCTCAATTCTCAATTCTCAATTCTCAATCCTTAATCCTCAGTCTTCAATCCTCAATAATCAATCTCCAATCCTAGATCCTCAATCCCCAATCCTCAATCCTTAATCCTCAATCTTCAATCCTCAATCCCCAGGCCTCAATCTTCAATCCTCAATGCTCAACCCTCAATCCTGAATCCTCAGTCCTCAATCCTCAATCTTCTTCCTCAATACTCAATCTTCAATCCTCAATCCTCAGTCCTCAAACCTCAATTCTGAATTCTCAATCCTGAATCCTCAATCTTCAGCCGTCAGTCCTCAACAATCAGTTGTCAATCCTCAATCCTCAATAGAATATCCTCAATTCACAGCTTTCAATACTCAATACTCAATCTGCATTCTTCAAATATCTATCCACAAACATCAATTCTCATCACTCAGCCCTCAACACTCAGTCCTCAATGTTCAATCCTCAATCCTCAATTCTCAATCTTCAATCCTCAATACTGAATCTTCAATCCTCAATCCTCAATCCTCAATCCTCAATCCTCAATCCTCAATCCTCAAACCTCAATTTTCAATCCTCAATACTCAATCTCCAATCCTCAATCCTCAATCCTCAATCCTCAATCCTCAATCGTCAGTCCTCAATCCTCAATACTCAATCTTCAATACTCAATCCTCAATCCTCAAACCTCAATCCTCAATCCTCAATCCTCAATCTTCAATTCTCAATACTCAATCTGCAATCTTCAATCCTCAATCCTCAATCCTCAATCCTCATTCTTCAATCCTCAATACCCAATCCTCAATCTTCAATCCTCAATCCTGAATCCACAATTCTCAATCCTCAATCCTCAATCCTCAGACCTCAAACATCAATACCCAACCCTCAGTCCTCGTCCTCAATACACAACCCTCAATCCTCGATCCTCAATCTTCAATCATCAATATTCAATCTTGAATCCTGAATCCTCAATCCTCAATACTCAATCCTCTATCCACAATGTTCAATCCTCAATACCCAATCCTCAATCATCAATCCTCAATCCTCAATCCTCAATTCTCAATCCTCAATCCTCATTCTTCAATCATCAATACCCAATCCTCAATCCTCAATATTCAATCCTCAATACTAAATTTTCAATCCTCAATCCTCAATCCTCAATCCTCAATCATCAATCCTCAGTCATCAATCCTCAATCTTCAATACTCAATAATCAATCTCCAATCCTAGATCCTCAATCCCCAATCTTCTTCCTCAATACTCAATCTTCAATCCTCAATCCTCAGTCCTCAAACCTCAATTCTGAATTCTCAATCCTGAATCCTCAATCTTCAGCCGTCAGTCCTCAACAATCAGTTGTCAATCCTCAATCCTCAATAGAATATCCTCAATTCACAGCTTTCAATACTCAATACTCAATCTGCATTCTTCAAATATCTATCCACAAACATCAATTCTCATCACTCAACCCTCAACACTCAGTCCTCAGTGTTCAATCCTCAATCCTCAATTCTCAATCTTCAATCCTCAATACTGAATCTTCAATCCTCAATCCTCAATCCTCAATCCTCAATACTCAATCCTCAATCCTCAAACCTCAATTTTCAATCCTCAATACTCAATCCTCAATCCTCAATCCTCAATCCTCAATCCTCAATCCTCAATCGTCAGTCCACAATCCTCAATACTCAATCTTCAATACTCAATCCTCAATCTTCAAACCTCAATCCTCAATCCTCAAACCTCAATCCTCAATCCTCAATCCTCAATCTTCAATCCTCAATCCTCAATCCTCAATCCTCAATCCTCAATCCTCAATCCTCAGGCATCAAACGTCAATCTTCAATACTCAATAATCAATCACCAATCCTAGATCCTCAATCCCCAATCCTCAATCCTTAATCCTCAATCTTCAATCCTCAATCCCCAGTCCTCAATCTTCAATCCTCAATCCTCAATCCTCAAACCTCAATCCTCATTATTCAACACACAATCCTCAATCATCAATCCACAATACTCAACCATCAATCCTCAATACTCAGTCTTCAATCCTCAATCCTCAATCCTCAATCCTCAATCCTGAATCCTCAATCCTCAATCTTCAATCCTCAATACTCAATCTTCAATCCTCAATCCTCAATCCTCAATCCTCAATCCTCACTCATCAATCCTCAACACCCAATCCTCAGTCTTCAATCCTCAATCCTCAATCCTCAATTCTCAATCCTCAATCCTCAATTCTCAGACCTCAAACATCAATACTCAACCCTCAGTCCTCGTCCTCAATCCACCACCCTCAATCCCCGATCTTCAATCTTCAACCATCAATATTCAATCTTGAATCCTGAATCCTCAAACCTCAATACTCAATCCTCTATCCACAATGTTCAATCCTCAATACCCAATCCTCAATCTTCAATCCTGAATCCTCAATCCTCAATTCTCAATCCTCAATCCTCATTCTTCAATCCTCATTCTTCAATACTCAGTCGCCAATCCTCAACATACAATCCTCAATCCACAATCCTCAATCCTCAATCCTCAATACTCAATCCTCAGTCCTCAGTCCTCAAACCTCAACCGTCAACCCTCATTCATCAATCCTCAATCTTCAATACTCAATCCTCAATCCTCAATCCTCAATCCTCATTCTTCAATACTCAGTCGCCAATCCTCAACATTCAATCCTCAATCCACAATCCTCAATCCTCAATCCTCAATCCTCAATCCTCAATCCTCAAACCTCAATCCTCAGTCCGCATCCTCAATTCTCAATTCTCAATCCTCAATCCTTAATCCTCAGTCTTCAATCCTCAATAATCAATCTCCAATCCTAGATCCTCAATCCCCAATACTCAATCCTTAATCCTCAATCTTCAATCCTCAATCCCCAGGCCTCAATCTTCAATCCTCAATGCTCAACCCTCAATCCTCAATCCTCAGTCCTCAATCCTCAATCTTCTTCCTCAATACTCGATCTTCAATCCTCAATCCTCAGTCCTCAAACCCCAATTCTGGATTCTCAATCCTGAATCCTCAATCTTCAGACGTCAGTCCTCAACAATCAGTTGTCAATCCTCAATCCTCAATAGAATATCCTCAATTCACAGCTTTCAATACTCAATACTCAATCTGCATTCTTCAAATATCTATCCACAAACATCAATTCTCATCACTCAACCCTCAACACTCAGTCCTCAATGTTCAATCCTCAATCCTCTATTCTCAATCTTCAATCCTCAATACTGAATCTTCAATCCTCAATCCTCAATCCTCAATCCTCAATCCTCAATCCTCAATCCTCAAACCTCAATTTTCAATCCTCAATACTCAATCCTCAATGCTCAATCCTCAATCCTCAATCCTCAATCCTCAATCGTCAGTCCTCAATCCTCAATACTCAATCTTCAATACTCAATCCTCAATCCTCAAACCTCAATCCTCAATCCTCAAACCTCAATCCTCAATCCTCAATCCTCAATCTTCAATCCTCAATACTCAATCTGCAATCTTCAATCCTCAATCCTCAATACTCAATCCTCATTCTTCAATCCTCAATACCCAATCCCCAATCTTCAATCCTCAATCCTGAATCCACAATTCTCAATCCTCAATCCTCAATCCTCAGACCTCAAACATCAATACCCAACCCTCAGTCCTCGTCCTCAATACACAACCCTCAATCCTCGATCCTCAATCTTCAATCATCAATATTCAATCTTGAATCCTGAATCCTCAATCCTCAATACTCAATCCTCTATCCACAATGTTCAATCCTCAATACCCAATCCTCAATCTTCAATCCTGAATCCTCAATCCTCAATTCTCAATCCTCAATCCTCATTCTTCAATCCTCAATACCCAATCCTCAATCCTCAATATTCAATCCTCAATACTCAATCTTCAATCCTCAATCCTCAATCCTCAATCCTCAATCCTCATTCTTCAATACTCAGTCGCCAATCCTCAACATTCAATCCTCAATCCACAATCCTCAATCCTCAATCCTCAATACTCAATCCTCAGTCCTCAGTCCTCAAACCTCAACCGTCAACCCTCATTCATCAATCCTCAATCTTCAATACTCAATCGTCAATCCTCAGTCCTCAATCCTCAATCCTCAATCCTCGTTCCTCAAACCTCAACCCTCAACCCTCAGTCCTCATCCTCAATTCTCAATTCTCAATGCTCAGTCCTCAATCCTCAATCCTCAACCCTCAATTATCAATCCTCAATCCTCAATCTTCAATCCTCAATAACCAACCTCCAATTCTAGATCCTCAATACCCAATCCTCAATCCTTAATCCTCAATCTTCAATCCTCAATCCCCAGTCCTCAATCTTCAATCCTCAATGTTCAATCCTCAATCCTCAATCCTCAATCCTCAATCCTCAATCCTCAATCCTCAATATTCAACACACAACCCTCAGCCATCAATCCTCACTACTCAACCATCAATCCTCAATACTCAACCATCAATCCTCAATTCTCAATACTCAATAGAATATCCTGAATTCTCATGGTTCAATACTCAATCCACAATATTCAATAATCAAATCTCAATCCTCAAACATCAATTCTCTAGACTCAATCCTCAACACTCAGTCCTCTCTCTTCAATCCTCTATCATCAATCCTCAATCCTCAATCCTCATGCGTCAATCCTCGATCCTCAATCCACAACCCTCAATCCTCGGTCCTCAAACCTCAATCCCGAATCCTCAATCCTGAATCCTCAGTCTTCAGCCCTCAGTCCTCAACAATCAATAGTCAATCCTCAACCCTCAGACGTCAAACATCAATACTCAATCCTCAGTCCTCAATCCTCAACCTTCAATCATCAA
The DNA here is from genome assembly GCF_051401765.1 of Calliopsis andreniformis. Classification (NCBI taxonomy): domain Eukaryota; kingdom Metazoa; phylum Arthropoda; class Insecta; order Hymenoptera; family Andrenidae; genus Calliopsis; species Calliopsis andreniformis. Next base: position 2,594,575 of record NW_027480455.1, on the reverse strand, counting down.
CATTCAATCTTCAATCCTCAATACTCAATCCTCAATCCTCAATCCTCAATCCTCAATCTTCAATCCTCAATCCTCAATACTCTATCCTCAATCCTCAATCTTCAATCCTCAATCCTCAATCCTCAATCATCAATACTCCATCTTCAGTACTCAATCCTCAATCCTCAATCCTCAATCCTCAATCCTCAATCCTCAAACCTCAATCATCAGTCCTCAACCCTCAATCCTCATCCCTCAGTCCTCATCCTCAATTCTGAATTCTCAATCCTGAATCCTCAATCCTCAATCTTCAATCCTCAATAATCAATCTCCAATCCTAGATACTCAATCCCCAATCTTCAGTCCTTAATCCTCAATCTTGAATCCTCATTCCCCAGTCCTCAATCTTCAATCCACAATGCTCAGTCCTCTATCCTCAATCCTCAGTCCTCAATCCTCAATCCTCAATCCTCCAACCTCAATCCTCAACCGTCAGTCCTCGTCCTCTATCCTCAAACCTCAATCCTCAATCCTCAATCTTCAATCATCAATAATCAATCTTCAATACTCAATCCTCAATCCTCAATCCTCAATCCTCAATCCTCAATCCTCAATATTCAACACACAACCCTCCACCATCAATCCTCAATACTCAACCATCAATCCTCAATTCTCAATACTCAATAGAATATCCTGAATTCTCATGGTTCAATACTTAATCCACAAAGTTCAATAATCAAATCTCAATCCTCAAACATCAATTTTCAACACTCAATCCTCAATACTCAGTCCTTTCTCTTCAATCCTCCATCCTCAATCCTCAATCCTCAAGCGTCAATCCTCAATCCTCAATCCTCAATCCTCAACCCTCAATCCTCAGTCCTCAAACCTCAATCCGGAATCCTCAATCCTGAATCCTCCATCCTCAATCCTCAATCGTCAATCTTCAATCCTCAATACTCAATCTTCAATCCACAATCCTCAATCCTCAATCCTCAATCCTCATTCTTCAATCCTGAATACCCAATCCTCAACCTTCAATCCTCAATCCTCAGTCCGCAATCCTCAATCCTCAATCCTCAATCCTCAATCTTCAATCCTCAGTCCCAAATCCTCAATCTTCAATACTCAATACTCAATCCTCAAACCTCAATCTTCAATCCCCAATCCTCAATCCTCAATCCTCAATCGTCAATCGTCAATCCTCAATACTCAATCTTCAATCCTCAATCCTCAATCCTCAATCCTCAATCCTCATTCTTCAATCCTGAATACCCAATCCTCAATCTTCAATCCTCAATCCTCAATCCTCAATCCTCAATCCTCCTTCTTCAATCCTCAATACCCAATCCTCAATCTTCAATCCTCAATCCTCATTCCTCAATTCTCAATCATCAATCCTCAATCCTCAGACCTCAAACATCAATACTCAACCCTGAGTCCTCGTCCTCAATCCACAACCCTCAATCCTCAATCCTCAATATTCAATCCTCAATCCTCAAACCTCTATCCTCAATCCTCAATCCTCAATCCCCAATCATCAATCTTCAATCCTCAATCCTCAATTCTCTATCCTCAACCCTCAATCCACAATCGTCAATCCTCAATCCCCAATCCTCAATCTTGAATCCTCAATCATCAATCCTCAATCCTCAATCCTCAAACCTCAATCCTCAACCCTCAGTCCGCATCCTCAATTCTCAATTCTCAATTCTCAATCCTTAATCCTCAGTCTTCAATCCTCAATAATCAATCTCCAATCCTAGATCCTCAATCCCCAATCCTCAATCCTTAATCCTCAATCTTCAATCCTCAATCCCCAGGCCTCAATCTTCAATCCTCAATGCTCAACCCTCAATCCTGAATCCTCAGTCCTCAATCCTCAATCTTCTTCCTCAATACTCAATCTTCAATCCTCAATCCTCAGTCCTCAAACCTCAATTCTGAATTCTCAATCCTGAATCCTCAATCTTCAGCCGTCAGTCCTCAACAATCAGTTGTCAATCCTCAATCCTCAATAGAATATCCTCAATTCACAGCTTTCAATACTCAATACTCAATCTGCATTCTTCAAATATCTATCCACAAACATCAATTCTCATCACTCAGCCCTCAACACTCAGTCCTCAATGTTCAATCCTCAATCCTCAATTCTCAATCTTCAATCCTCAATACTGAATCTTCAATCCTCAATCCTCAATCCTCAATCCTCAATCCTCAATCCTCAATCCTCAAACCTCAATTTTCAATCCTCAATACTCAATCTTCAATCCTCAATCCTCAATCCTCAATCCTCAATCCTCAATTGTCAGTCCTCAATCCTCAATACTCAATCTTCAATACTCAATCCTCAATCCTCAAACCTCAATCCTCAATCCTCAATCCTCAATCTTCAATTCTCAATACTCAATCTGCAATCTTCAATCCTCAATCCTCAATCCTCAATCCTCATTCTTCAATCCTCAATACCCAATCCTCAATCTTCAATCCTCAATCCTGAATCCACAATTCTCAATCCTCAATCCTCAATCCTCAGACCTCAAACATCAATACCCAACCCTCAGTCCTCGTCCTCAATACACAACCCTCAATCCTCGATCCTCAATCTTCAATCATCAATATTCAATCTTGAATCCTGAATCCTCAATCCTCAATACTCAATCCTCTATCCACAATGTTCAATCCTCAATACCCAATCCTCAATCATCAATCCTCAATCCTCAATCCTCAATTCTCAATCCTCAATCCTCATTCTTCAATCATCAATACCCAATCCTCAATCCTCAATATTCAATCCTCAATACTAAATTTTCAATCCTCAATCCTCAATCCTCAATCCTCAATCATCAATCCTCAGTCATCAATCCTCAATCTTCAATACTCAATAATCAATCTCCAATCCTAGATCCTCAATCCCCAATCTTCTTCCTCAATACTCAATCTTCAATCCTCAATCCTCAGTCCTCAAACCTCAATTCTGAATTCTCAATCCTGAATCCTCAATCTTCAGCCGTCAGTCCTCAACAATCAGTTGTCAATCCTCAATCCTCAATAGAATATCCTCAATTCACAGCTTTCAATACTCAATACTCAATCTGCATTCTTCAAATATCTATCCACAAACATCAATTCTCATCACTCAACCCTCAACACTCAGTCCTCAATGTTCAATCCTCAATCCTCAATTCTCAATCTTCAATCCTCAATACTGAATCTTCAATCCTCAATCCTCAATCCTCAATCCTCAATCCTCAATCCTCAATCCTCAAACCTCAATTTTCAATCCTCAATACTCAATCTTCAATCCTCAATCCTCAATCCTCAATCCTCAATCCTCAATCGTCAGTCCTCAATCCTCAATACTCAATCTTCAATACTCAATCCTCAATCCTCAAACCTCAATCCTCAGTCCTCAATACTCAATCTTCAATTCTCAATACTCAATCTGCAATCTTCAATCCTCAATCCTCAATCCTCAATCCTCATTCTTCAATCCTCAATACCCAATCCTCAATCTTCAATCCTCAATCCTGAATCCACAATTCTCAATCCTCAATCCTCAATCCTCAGACCTCAAACATCAATACCCAACCCTCAGTCCTCGTCCTCAATACACAACCCTCAATCCTCGATCCTCAATCTTCAATCATCAATATTCAATCTTGAATCCTGAATCCTCAATCCTCAATACTCAATCCTCTATCCACAATGTTCAATACTCAATACCCAATCCTCAATCATCAATCCTCAATCCTCAATCCTCAATTCTCAATCCTCAATCCTCATTCTTCAATCATCAATACCCAATCCTCAATCCTCAATATTCAATCCTCAATACTAAATTTTCAATCCTCAATCCTCAATCCTCAATCCTCAATCCTCAATCCTCAGTCATCAATCCTCAATCTTCAATACTCAATAATCAATCTCCAATCCTAGATCCTCAATCCCCAATCCTCAATCTTCAATCCTCAATCCTCAATCCTCAATTCTCAATCCTCAATCCTCATTCTTCAATCCTCAATACCCAATCCTCAATCCTCAATATTCAATCCTCAATACTCAATCTTCAATCCTCAATCCTCAATCCTCAATCCTCAATCCTCAATCCTCAATCCTCAGGCATCAAACGTCAATCTTCAATACTCAATAATCAATCACCAATCCCAGATCCTCAATCCCCAATCCTCAATCCTTAATCCTCAATCTTCAATCCTCAATCCCCAGTCCTCAATCTTCAATCCTCAATCCTCAATCCTCAAACCTCAATCCTCAATATTCAACACACAATACTCAACCATCAATCCACAATACTCAACCATCAATCCTCAATACTCAGTCTTCAATCCTCAATCCTCAATCCTCAATCCTCAATCCTGAATCCTCAATCCTCAATCTTCAATCCTCAATACTCAATCTTCAATCCTCAATCCTCAATCCTCAATCCTCAATCCTCCTTCTTCAATCCTCAATACCCAATCCTCAATCTTCAATCCTCAATCCTCATTCCTCAATTCTCAATCATCAATCCTCAATCCTCAGACCTCAAACATCAATACTCAACCCTGAGTCCTCGTCCTCAATCCACAACCCTCAATCCTCAATCCTCAATATTCAATCCTCAATCCTCAAACCTCTATCCTCAATCCTCAATCCTCAATCCCCAATCATCAATCTTCAATCCTCAATCCTCAATTCTCTATCCTCAACCCTCAATCCACAATCGTCAATCCTCAATCCCCAATCCTCAATCTTCAATCCTCAATCATCAATCCTCAATCCTCAATCCTCAAACCTCAATCCTCAACCCTCAGTCCGCATCCTCAATTCTCAATTCTCAATTCTCAATCCTTAATCCTCAGTCTTCAATCCTCAATAATCAATCTCCAATCCTAGATCCTCAATCCCCAATCCTCAATCCTTAATCCTCAATCTTCAATCCTCAATCCCCAGGCCTCAATCTTCAATCCTCAATGCTCAACCCTCAATCCTGAATCCTCAGTCCTCAATCCTCAATCTTCTTCCTCAATACTCAATCTTCAATCCTCAATCCTCAGTCCTCAAACCTCAATTCTGAATTCTCAATCCTGAATCCTCAATCTTCAGCCGTCAGTCCTCAACAATCAGTTGTCAATCCTCAATCCTCAATAGAATATCCTCAATTCACAGCTTTCAATACTCAATACTCAATCTGCATTCTTCAAATATCTATCCACAAACATCAATTCTCATCACTCAGCCCTCAACACTCAGTCCTCAATGTTCAATCCTCAATCCTCAATTCTCAATCTTCAATCCTCAATACTGAATCTTCAATCCTCAATCCTCAATCCTCAATCCTCAATCCTCAATCCTCAATCCTCAAACCTCAATTTTCAATCCTCAATACTCAATCTCCAATCCTCAATCCTCAATCCTCAATCCTCAATCCTCAATCGTCAGTCCTCAATCCTCAATACTCAATCTTCAATACTCAATCCTCAATCCTCAAACCTCAATCCTCAATCCTCAATCCTCAATCTTCAATTCTCAATACTCAATCTGCAATCTTCAATCCTCAATCCTCAATCCTCAATCCTCATTCTTCAATCCTCAATACCCAATCCTCAATCTTCAATCCTCAATCCTGAATCCACAATTCTCAATCCTCAATCCTCAATCCTCAGACCTCAAACATCAATACCCAACCCTCAGTCCTCGTCCTCAATACACAACCCTCAATCCTCGATCCTCAATCTTCAATCATCAATATTCAATCTTGAATCCTGAATCCTCAATCCTCAATACTCAATCCTCTATCCACAATGTTCAATCCTCAATACCCAATCCTCAATCATCAATCCTCAATCCTCAATCCTCAATTCTCAATCCTCAATCCTCATTCTTCAATCATCAATACCCAATCCTCAATCCTCAATATTCTATCCTCAATACTAAATTTTCAATCCTCAATCCTCAATCCTCAATCCTCAATCATCAATCCTCAGTCATCAATCCTCAATCTTCAATACTCAATAATCAATCTCCAATCCTAGATCCTCAATCCCCAATCTTCTTCCTCAATACTCAATCTTCCATCCTCAATCCTCAGTCCTCAAACCTCAATTCTGAATTCTCAATCCTGAATCCTCAATCTTCAGCCGTCAGTCCTCAACAATCAGTTGTCAATCCTCAATCCTCAATAGAATATCCTCAATTCACAGCTTTCAATACTCAATACTCAATCTGCATTCTTCAAATATCTATCCACAAACATCAATTCTCATCACTCAACCCTCAACACTCAGTCCTCAATGTTCAATCCTCAATCCTCAATTCTCAATCTTCAATCCTCAATACTGAATCTTCAATCCTCAATCCTCAATCCTCAATCCTCAATCCTCAATCCTCAATCCTCAAACCTCAATTTTCAATCCTCAATACTCAATCTTCAATCCTCAATCCTCAATCCTCAATCCTCAATCCTCAATCGTCAGTCCTCAATCCTCAATACTCAATCTTCAATACTCAATCCTCAATCCTCAAACCTCAATCCTCAGTCCTCAATACTCAATCTTCAATTCTCAATACTCAATCTGCAATCTTCAATCCTCAATCCTCAATCCTCAATCCTCATTCTTCAATCCTCAATACCCAATCCTCAATCTTCAATCCTCAATCCTGAATCCACAATTCTCAATCCTCAATCCTCAATCCTCAGACCTCAAACATCAATACCCAACCCTCAGTCCTCGTCCTCAATACACAACCCTCAATCCTCGATCCTCAATCTTCAATCATCAATATTCAATCTTGAATCCTGAATCCTCAATCCTCAATACTCAATCCTCTATCCACAATGTTCAATACTCAATACCCAATCCTCAATCATCAATCCTCAATCCTCAATCCTCAATTCTCAATCCTCAATCCTCATTCTTCAATCATCAATACCCAATCCTCAATCCTCAATATTCAATCCTCAATACTAAATTTTCAATCCTCAATCCTCAATCCTCAATCCTCAATCCTCAATCCTCAGTCATCAATCCTCAATCTTCAATACTCAATAATCAATCTCCAATCCTAGATCCTCAATCCCCAATCCTCAATCTTCAATCCTCAATCCTCAATCCTCAATTCTCAATCCTCAATCCTCATTCTTCAATCCTCAATACCCAATCCTCAATCCTCAATATTCAATCCCCAATACTCAATCTTCAATCCTCAATCCTCAATCCTCAATCCTCAATCCTCAATCCTCAATCCTCAGGCATCAAACGTCAATCTTCAATACTCAATAATCAATCACCAATCCTAGATCCTCAATCCCCAATCCTCAATCCTTAATCCTCAATCTTCAATCCTCAATCCCCAGTCCTCAATCTTCAATCCTCAATCCTCAATCCTCAAACCTCAATCCTCAATATTCAACACACAATACTCAACCATCAATCCACAATACTCAACCATCAATCCTCAATGCTCAGTCTTCAATCCTCAATCCTCAATCCTCAATCCTCAATCCTGAATCCTCAATCCTCAATCTTCAATCCTCAATACTCAATCTTCAATCCTCAATCCTCAATCCTCAATCCTCAATCCTCACTCATCAATCCTCAACACCCAATCCTCAATCTTCAATCCTCAATCCTCAATCCTCAATTCTCAATCTTCAATCCTCAATCCTCAGACCTCAAACATCAATACTCAGCCCTCAGTCCTCGTCCTCAATACACCACCCTCAATCCCCGATCCTCAATCTTCAACCATCAATATTCAATCTTGAATCCTGAATCCTCAAACATCAATACTCAATCCTCTATCCACAATGTTCAATCCTCAATACCCAATCCTCAATCTTCAATCCTGAATCCTCAATCCTCAATACTCAACCATCAATCCTCAATACTCAATCATCAATCCTCAATTCTCAAAACTCAATAGAATATCCTGAATTCTCATGGTTCAATACTCAATCCACAATATTCAATAATCAAATCTCAATCCTCAAACATCAATTCTCTACACTCAATCCTCAGCACTCAGTCCTCTCTCTTCAATCCTCCATCATCAATCCTCAATCCTCAATCCTCATGCGTCAATCCTCGATCCTCTATCCACAACCCTCAACCCTCGGCCCTCATCCTCAATCCTCAACCCTCAATCCTCAATCCTCAACCTTCTTCCTCAATACTCAATCTTCAATCCTCAATCCTCAGTCCTCAAACCTCAATTCTGAATTCTCAATCCTGAATCCTCAATCTTCAGCTCTCAGTCCTCAACAATCAGTTGTCAATCCTCAATCCTCAATAGAATATCCTCAATTCACAGCTTTCAATACTCAATACTCAATCTGCATTCTTCAAATCTCTATCCACAAACATGAATTCTCATCACTCAACCCTCAACACTCAGTCCTCAATGTTCAATCCTCAATCCTCAATTCTCAATCTTCAATCCTCAATACTGAATCTTCAATCCTCAATCCTCAATCCTCAATCCTCAATCCTCAATCCTCAATCCTCAATCCTCAATTTTCAATCCTCAACACTCAATCTTCAATCCTCAATCCTCAATCCTCAATCCTCAATCCTCATTCTTCAATCCGCAATACCCAATCCTCAATCTTCAATCCTCAATCCTCAATCCTCAATACTCAATCCTCAATCCTCAGTCCTCAGTCCTCAAATCTCAACCCTCAACCCTCGGCCCTCATCCTCAATCCTCAACCCTCAATCCTCAATCCTCAACCTTCTTCCTCAATACTCAATCTTCAATCCTCAATCCTCAGTCCTCAAACCTCAATTCTGAATTCTCAATCCTGAATCCTCAATCTTCAGCCCTCAGTCCTCAACAATCAGTTGTCAATCCTCAATCCTCAATAGAATATCCTCAGTTCACAGCTTTCAATACTCAATACTCAATCTGCATTCTTCAAATCTCTATCCACAAACATCAATTCTCATCACTCAACCCTCAACACTCAGTCCTCAATGTTCAATCCTCAATCCTCAATTCTCAATCTTCAATACTCAATACTGAATCTTCAATCCTCAATCCTCAATCCTCAATCCTCAATCCTCAATCCTCAATCCTCAATCCTCAATTTTCTATCCTCAATACTCAATCTTCAATCCTCAATCCTCAATCCTCAATCCTCAACCCTCAATACTCAATCTTCAATCCTCAATCATCAATCCTCAATCCTCAATCCTCAAACCTCAATCTTCAATCCTCAATCATCAATCCTCAATCCTCAATCCTCAATTCTCAATACTCAACTTAATATCCTGAATTCTCATGGTTCAATGCTCAATCCACAATATTCATTAATCAAATCTCAATCCTCAAATATCAATTCTCAACACACAATCCTCAACACTCAGTCCTCTCTCTTCAATCCTCCATCCTCAATCCTCAATCCTCAAGCGTCAATCCTCGATCCTCAGTCCTCAACCCTCAGTCCTCAGTCCTCAAACCTCAATCCCGAATCCTCAATCCTGAATCCTCACTCTTCAGCCTTCAGTCCTCAACAATCAACCGTCAATCCTCAATAATCAATAGAATATCCTCAATTCACAGTTTTCAATACTCAATCCCCAATCTTCAATCTTCAAATCTCAATCCACAAGCGTCAATTCTCATCACTCAACCCTCAACACTCAGTCCTCAATCTTCAATCCTCAATCCTCAGTCCTCAATCTTCAATCCTCAATTCTCAATCTTCAATCCTCAATCCTCAATTCTCTATCCTCAACCCTCAATCCTCAATCCTCAATCCCCAATCCTCAATCTTCAATCCTCAATCATCAATCCTCAATCCTCAATCCTCAAACCTCAATCTTCAATCCTCAATCATCAATCCTCAATCCTCAATCCTCAAACCTCAATCCTCAACCCTCAGTCCTCATCCTCAATTCTCAATTCTCAGTCCTCAATGCTTAATCCTCAGTCTTCAATCCTCGATAATCAATCTCCAATCCTAGATCCTCAATCCCCAATCCTCAATCCTTAATCCTCAATCTTCAATCCTCAATCCACAGGCCTCAATATTCAATCCTCAATCCTCAATCCTCAATCCTCAATCCTCAATCCTCAATCCTCAATCGTCAGTCACCAATACTCAATCTTCAATACTCAATCCTCAATCCTCAATCCTCAATCCTCAATCCTCAACCCTCAGTCATCATTCCTCAAACCTCAATCCTCAACCCTTAGTCCTCATCCTCAATTCTGAATACTCAATCCTCAATCCTCAGTCCTCATTCTTCAATCCTCAGTACCCAATCCTCAATCTTCAATCCTCAATTCTCAATCCTCAATTCTCAACCCTCAACCCTCAATCCTCAGACCTCAAACATCAATACTCAACCCTGAGTCCTCGTCCTCAATCCACAACCCTCAATCCTCAATCCTCAATCTTCAATCCTCAATCCTCAATCCTCAATCCTCAATCCTCAATCCTCAATCATCAATATTCAATCCTCAATCCTCAATTATCTATCCTCAACCCTCAATTCTCAATCGTCAATCCTCAATGCCCAATCCTCAATCTTCAATCCTCAATCATCAATCCTCAATCCTCAACCCTCAAACCTCAATCCTCAACCCTCAGTCCTCATTCTCAATTCTCAATTCTCAATCCTCAATCCTTAATCCTCAGTCTTCAATCCTCAATAATCAATCTCCAATACTAGATCCTCAATCCCCAATCCTCAATCCTTAATCCTCAATCTTCAATCCTCAATCCCCAGGCCTCAATCTTCAATCCTCAATCCTCAGTCCTCAATCCTCAGTCCTCAATCCTCAATCCTCAATCCTCAAGCCTCAATCCTCAACCGTCAGTCCTCGTCCTCAATCCTCAACCCTCAATCCTCAATCCTCAATCTTCAATCATCAATACTCAATCTTCAATCTTCAACCCTCAATCCTCAATCATCAATCCTCAATCCTCAATCCTCAATCCTCAATCCTCAATATTCAACACACAACCCTCAACCTTCAATCCTCAATGCTCAACCATCAATCCTCAATTCTCAATACTCAACATAATATCCTGAATTCGCATGGTTCAATGCTCAATTCACAATATTCATTAATCAAATCTCAATCCTCAAATATCAATTCTCAACACACAATCCTCAACACTCAGTCCTCTCTCTTCAATCCTCCATCCTCAATCCTCAATCCTCAAGCGTCAATCCTAGATCCTCAATCCCCAATCCTCAATACTCAATCCTCAATCCTCAATCCTCAATCCTCAACCCTCAGACCTCATCCTCAATCCTCAATTCTCAATCCTCAATCCTCAATCTTCAATCCTCAATACTCAATCTTCAATCCTCAATCCTCAATCCTCGATCCTCAATCCTCAATCCTCAATCGCCAATCTCCAATCCTGAATACTCAATCTTCAATACTCAATCCTCAATCCCCAAACCTCAGTCCTGATTCTTCAATCCTCAGTACCCAATCCTCATCTTCAATCCTCAATCCTCAATCCTCAATACTCAATCGTCAATCCTCAGTCCTCAGTCCTCAAACCTCAACCCTCAACCCTCAGCCCTCATCCTCAATCATCAATCCTCAATCCTCAATCCTCAATCTTCTTCCTCAATACTCAATCTTCAATCCTCAATCCTCAGTCATCAAACCTCAATTCTGAATTCTCAATCCTGAATCCTCAATCTTCAGCCCTCAGTCCTCAACAATCAGTTGTCAATCCTCAATCCTCAATAGAATATCCTCAATTCACAGCTTTCAATACTCAATACCCAATCTGCATTCTTCAAATCTCTATCCACAAACATCAATTCTCATCACTCAACCCTCAACACTCAGTCCTCAATGTTCAATCCTCAATCCTCAATCCTCAATCCTCAATCCTCAATCCTGAATCCTCAATCCTCAATCTTCAATCCTCAATACTCAATCTTCAGTCCTCAATCCTCAATCCTCAATCCTCAATCCTCATTCTTCAATCCTCAACACCCAATCCACAATCTTCAATCCTCAATCCTCAATCCTCAATTCTCAATCCTCAAACCTCAATCCTCAGACCTCAAACATCAATACTCAACCCTCAGTCCTCGTCCTCAATCCACCACCCTCAATCCCCGATAACTCAATCTTCAATCATCAATATTCAATCTTGAATCCTGAATCCTCAATCCTCAATACACAATCCTCTATCCACAATGTTCAATCCTCAATACCCAATCCTCAATCTTCAATACTGAATCCTCAATCCTCAATTCTCAATCCTCAATCCTCATTCTTCAATCCTCAATACCCAATCCTCAATCCTCAATATTCAATCCTCAATACTCAATCTTCAATCCTCAATCCTCAATCCTCAATCCTCAATCCTCATTCTTCAATACTCAGTCGCCAATCCTCAACATTCAATCCTCAATCCACAATCCTCAATCCTCAATCCTCAATACTCAATCCTCAGTCCTCAGTCCTCAAACCTCAACCGTCAACCCTCATTCATCAATCCTCAATCTTCAATACTCAATCCTCAATCCTCAATCCTCAATCCTCATTGTTCAATACTCAGTCACCAATCCTCAACAGTCAATCCTCAATCCACAATCCTCAATCCTCAATCCTCATCCTCAATCCTCAATCCTCAAACCTCAATCCTCAACCCTCAGTCCGCATCCTCAATTCTCAATTCTCAATCCTCAATCCTTAATCCTCAGTCTTCAATCCTCAATAATCAATCTCCAATCCTAGATCCTCAATCCCCAATACTCAATCCTTAATCCTCAATCTTCAATCCTCAATCCCCAGGCCTCAATCTTCAATCCTAAATGCTCAACCCTCAATCCTCAATCCTCAGTCCTCAATCCTCAATCTTCTTCCTCAATACTCGATCTTCAATCCTCAATCCTCAGTCCTCAAACCTCAATTCTGAATTCTCAATCCTGAATCCTCAATCTTCAGCCGTCAGTCCTCAACAATCAGTTGTCAATCCTCAATCCTCAATAGAATATCCTCAATTCACAGCTTTCAATACTCAATACTCAATCTGCATTCTTCAAATATCTATCCACAAACATCAATTCTCATCACTCAACCCTCAACACTCAGTCCTCAGTGTTCAATCCTCAATCCTCAATTCTCAATCTTCAATCCTCAATACTGAATCTTCAATCCTCAATCCTCAATCCTCAATCCTCAATACTCAATCCTCAATCCTCAAACCTCAATTTTCAATCCTCAATACTCAATCCTCAATCCTCAATCCTCAATCCTCAATCCTCAATCCTCAATCCCCAATCGTCAGTCCACAATCCTCAATACTCAATCTTCGATACTCAATCCTCAATCTTCAAACCTCAATCCTCAATCCTCAAACCTCAATCCTCAATCCTCAATCCTCAATCTTCAATCCTCAATCCTCAATCCTCAATCCTCAATCCTCAATCCTCAATCCTCAGGCATCAATCTTCAATCCTCAATCCTCAAACCTCAATCCTCAAACCTCAATCCTCATTATTCAACACACAATCCTCAATCATCAATCCACAATACTCAACCATCAATCCTCAATACTCAGTCTTCAATCCTCAATCCTCAATCCTCAATCCTCAATCCTGAATTCTCAATCCTCAATCTTCAATCCTCAATACTCAATCTTCAATCCTCAATCCTCAATCCTCAATCCTCAATCCTCACTCATCAATCCTCAACACCCAATCCTCAATCGTCAGTCCTCAATCCTCAATACTCAATCTTCAATACTCAATCCTCAATCCTCAAACCTCAATCCTCAATCCTCAAACCTCAATCCTCAATCCTCAATCCTCAATCTTCAATCCTCAATACTCAATCTGCAATCTTCAATCCTCAATCCTCAATACTCAATCCTCATTCTTCAATCCTCAATACCCAATCCCCAATCTTCAATCCTCAATCCTGAATCTACAATTCTCAATCCTCAATCCTCAATCCTCAGACCTCAAACATCAATACCCAACCCTCAGCCCTCGTCCTCAATACACAACCCTCAATCCTCGATCCTCAATCTTCAATCATCAATATTCAATCTTGAATCCTGAATCCTCAATCCTCAATACTCAATCCTCTATCCACAATGTTCAATCCTCAATACCCAATCCTCAATCTTCAATCCTGAATCCTCAATCCTCAATTCTCAATCCTCAATCCTCATTCTTCAATCCTCAATACCCAATCCTCAATCCTCAATATTCAATCCTCAATACTCAATCTTCAATCCTCAATCCTCAATCCTCAATCCTCAATCCTCATTCTTCAATACTCAGTCGCCAATCCTCAACATTCAATCCTCAATCCACAATCCTCAATCCTCAATCCTCAATACTCAATCCTCAGTCCTCAGTCCTCAAACCTCAACCGTCAACCCTCATTCATCAATCCTCAATCTTCAATACTCAATCGTCAATCCTCAGTCCTCAATCCTCAATCCTCAATCCTCGTTCCTCAAACCTCAACCCTCAACCCTCAGTCCTCATCCTCAATTCTCAATTCTCAATGCTCAGTCCTCAATCCTCAATCCTCAACCCTCAATTATCAATCCTCAATCCTCAATCTTCAACCCTCAATAACCAACCTCCAATCCTAGATCCTCAATACCCAATCCTCAATCCTTAATCCTCAATCTTCAATCCTCAATCCCCAGTCCTCAATCTTCAATCCTCAATGTTCAATCCTCAATCCTCAATCCTCAATCCTCAATCCTCAATCCTCAATCCTCAATATTCAACACACAACCCTCAGCCATCAATCCTCACTACTCAACCATCAATCCTCAATACTCAACCATCAATCCTCAATTCTCAATACTCAATAGAATATCCTGAATTCTCATGGTTCAATACTCAATCCACAATATTCAATAATCAAATCTCAATCCTCAAACATCAATTCTCTAGACTCAATCCTCAACACTCAGTCCTCTCTCTTCAATCCTCTATCATCAATCCTCAATCCTCAATCCTCATGCGTCAATCCTCGATCCTCAATCCACAACCCTCAATCCTCGGTCCTCAAACCTCAATCCCGAATCCTCAATCCTGAATCCTCAGTCTTCAGCCCTCAGTCCTCAACAATCAATAGTCAATCCTCAACCCTCAGACGTCAAACATCAATACTCAATCCTCAGTCCTCAATCCTCAACCTTCAATCATCAACATTCAATCTTCAATCCTCAATACTCAATCCTCAATCCTCAATCCTCAATCCTCAATCTTCAATCCTCAATCCTCAATACTCTATCCTCAATCCTCAATCTTCAATCCTCAATCCTCAATCCTCAATCATCAATACTCCATCTTCAGTACTCAATCCTCAATCCTCAATCCTCAATCCTCAATCCTCAATCCTCAAACCTCAATCATCAGTCCTCAAACCCCAATCCTCATCCCTCAGTCCTCATCCTCAATTCTGAATTCTCAATCCTGAATCCTCAATCCTCAATCTTCAATCCTCAATAATCAATCTCCAATCCTAGATACTCAATCCCCAATCTTCAGTCCTTAATCCTCAATCTTGAATCCTCATTCCCCAGTCCTCAATCTTCAATCCACAATGCTCAGTCCTCTATCCTCAATCCTCAGTCCTCAATCCTCAATCCTCAATCCTCCAACCTCAATCCTCAACCGTCAGTCCTCGTCCTCTATCCTCAAACCTCAATCCTCAATCCTCAATCTTCAATCATCAATAATCAATCTTCAATACTCAATCCTCAATCCTCAATCCTCAATCCTCAATCCTCAATCCTCAATATTCAACACACAACCCTCCACCATCAATCCTCAATACTCAACCATCAATCCTCAATCCTCAATCCTCAATCCTCAATTTTCAATCCTCAACACTCAATCTTCAATCCTCAATCCTCAATCCTCAATCCTCAATCCTCATTCTTCAATCCGCAATACCCAATCCTCAATCTTCAATCCTCAATCCTCAATCCTCAATACTCAATCCTCAATCCTCAGTCCTCAGTCCTCAAATCTCAACCCTCAACCCTCGGCCCTCATCCTCAATCCTCAACCCTCAATCCTCAATCCTCAACCTTCTTCCTCAATACTCAATCTTCAATCCTCAATCCTCAGTCCTCAAACCTCAATTCTGAATTCTCAATCCTGAATCCTCAATCTTCAGCCCTCAGTCCTCAACAATCAGTTGTCAATCCTCAATCCTCAATAGAATATCCTCAGTTCACAGCTTTCAATACTCAATACTCAATCTGCATTCTTCAAATCTCTATCCACAAACATCAATTCTCATCACTCAACCCTCAACACTCAGTCCTCAATGTTCAATCCTCAATCCTCAATTCTCAATCTTCAATCCTCAATACTGAATCTTCAATCCTCAATCCTCAATCCTCAATCCTCAATCCTCAATCCTCAATCCTCAATCCTCAATTTTCTATCCTCAATACTCAATCTTCAATCCTGAATCCTCAATCCTCAATCCTCAACCCTCAATCCTCAATCTTCAATCCTCAATCATCAATCCTCAATCCTCAATCCTCAAACCTCAATCTTCAATCCTCAATCATCAATCCTCAATCCTCAATCCTCAATTCTCAATACTCAACTTAATATCCTGAATTCTCATGGTTCAATGCTCAATCCACAATATTCATTAATCAAATCTCAATCCTCAAATATCAATTCTCAACACACAATCCTCAACACTCAGTCCTCTCTCTTCAATCCTCCATCCTCAATCCTCAATCCTCAAGCGTCAATCCTCGATCCTCAGTCCTCAACCCTCAGTCCTCAGTCCTCAAACCTCAATCCCGAATCCTCAATCCTGAATCCTCACTCTTCAGCCTTCAGTCCTCAACAATCAACCGTCAATCCTCAATAATCAATAGAATATCCTCAATTCACAGTTTTCAATACTCAATCCCCAATCTTCAATCTTCAAATCTCAATCCACAAGCGTCAATTCTCATCACTCAACCCTCAACACTCAGTCCTCAATCTTCAATCCTCAATCCTCAGTCCTCAATCTTCAATCCTCAATTCTCAATCTTCAATCCTCAATCCTCAATTCTCTATCCTCAACCCTCAATCCTCAATCCTCAATCCCCAATCCTCAATCTTCAATCCTCAATCATCAATCCTCAATCCTCAATCCTCAAACCTCAATCTTCAATCCTCAATCATCAATCCTCAATCCTCAATCCTCAAACCTCAATTCTCAACCCTCAGTCCTCATCCTCAATTCTCAATTCTCAGTCCTCAATGCTTAATCCTCAGTCTTCAATCCTCGATAATCAATCTCCAATCCTAGATCCTCAATCCCCAATCCTCAATCCTTAATCCTCAATCTTCAATCCTCAATCCACAGGCCTCAATATTCAATCCTCAATCCTCAATCCTCAATCCTCAATCCTCAATCCTCAATCCTCAATCGTCAGTCACCAATACTCAATCTTCAATACCCAATCCTCAATCTTCAATCCTCAATTCTCAATCCTCAATTCTCAACCCTCAACCCTCAATCCTCAGACCTCAAACATCAATACTCAACCCTGAGTCCTCGTCCTCAATCCACAACCCTCAATCCTCAATCCTCAATCTTCAATCCTCAATCCTCAATCCTCAATCCTCAATCCTCAATCCTCAATCATCAATATTCAATCCTCAATCCTCAATTATCTATCCTGAACCCTCAATTCTCAATCGTCAATCCTCAATGCCCAATCCTCAATCTTCAATCCTCAATCATCAATCCTCAATCCTCAACCCTCAAACCTCAATCCTCAATCCTCAAGCCTCAATCCTCAACCGTCAGTCCTCGTCCTCAATCCTCAACCCTCAATCCTCAATCCTCAATCTTCAATCATCAATACTCAATCTTCAATCTTCAACCCTCAATCCTCAATCATCAATCCTCAATCCTCAATCCTCAATCCTCAATCCTCAATATTCAACACACAACCCTCAACCTTCAATCCTCAATGCTCAACCATCAATCCTCAATTCTCAATACTCAACATAATATCCTGAATTCGCATGGTTCAATGCTCAATTCACAATATTCATTAATCAAATCTCAATCCTCAAATATCAATTCTCAACACACAATCCTCAACACTCAGTCCTCTCTCTTCAATCCTCCATCCTCAATCCTCAATCCTCAATCCTCAATCCTCGATCCTCAATCCTCAATCCTCAATCGCCAATCTCCAATCCTGAATACTCAATCTTCAATACTCAATCCTCAATCCCCAAACCTGAGTCCTGATTCTTCAATCCTCAGTACCCAATCCTCATCTTCAATCCTCAATCCTCAATCCTCAATACTCAATCGTCAATCCTCAGTCCTCAGTCCTCAAACCTCAACCCTCAACCCTCAGCCCTCATCCTCAATCATCAATCCTCAATCCTCAATCCTCAATCTTCTTCCTCAATACTCAATCTTCAATCCTCAATCCTCAGTCATCAAACCTCAATTCTGAATTCTCAATCCTGAATCCTCAATCTTCAGCCCTCAGTCCTCAACAATCAGTTGTCAATCCTCAATCCTCAATAGAATATCCTCAATTCACAGCTTTCAATACTCAATACCCAATCTGCATTCTTCAAATCTCTATCCACAAACATCAATTCTCATCACTCAACCCTCAACACTCAGTCCTCAATGTTCAATCCTCAATCCTCAATCCTCAATCCTCAATCCTCAATCCTGAATCCTCAATCCTCAATCTTCAATCCTCAATACTCAATCTTCAGTCCTCAATCCTCAATCCTCAATCCTCAATCCTCATTCTTCAATCCTCAACACCCAATCCACAATCTTCAATCCTCAATCCTCAATCCTCAATTCTCAATCCTCAAACCTCAATCCTCAGACCTCAAACATCAATACTCAACCCTCAGTCCTCGTCCTCAATCCACCACCCTCAATCCCCGATAACTCAACCTTCAATCATCAATATTCAATCTTGAATCCTGAATCCTCAATCCTCAATACACAATCCTCTATCCACAATGTTCAATCCTCAATACCCAATCCTCAATCTTCAATCCTGAATCCTCAATCCTCAATTCTCAATCCTCAATCCTCATTCTTCAATCCTCAATACCCAATCCTCAATCCTCAATATTCAATCCTCAATACTCAATCTTCAATCCTCAATCCTCAATCCTCAATCCTCAATCCTCATTCTTCAATACTCAGTCGCCAATCCTCAACATTCAATCCTCAATCCACAATCCTCAATCCTCAATCCTCAATACTCAATCCTCAGTCCTCAGTCCTCAAACCTCAACCGTCAACCCTCATTCATCAATCCTCAATCTTCAATACTCAATCCTCAATCCTCAATCCTCAATCCTCATTCTTCAATACTCAGTCGCCAATCCTCAACAGTCAATCCTCAATCCACAATCCTCAATCCTCAATCCTCATCCTCAATCCTCAATCCTCAAACCTCAATCCTCAACCCTCAGTCCGCATCCTCAATTCTCAATTCTCAATCCTCAATCCTTAATCCTCAGTCTTCAATCCTCAATAATCAATCTCCAATCCTAGATCCTCAATCCCCAATACTCAATCCTTAATCCTCAATCTTCAATCCTCAATCCCCAGGCCTCAATCTTCAATCCTAAATGCTCAACCCTCAATCCTCAATCCTCAGTCCTCAATCCTCAATCTTCTTCCTCAATACTCGATCTTCAATCCTCAATCCTCAGTCCTCAAACCTCAATTCTGAATTCTCAATCCTGAATCCTCAATCTTCAGCCGTCAGTCCTCAACAATCAGTTGTCAATCCTCAATCCTCAATAGAATATCCTCAATTCACAGCTTTCAATACTCAATACTCAATCTGCATTCTTCAAATATCTATCCACAAACATCAATTCTCATCACTCAACCCTCAACACTCAGTCCTCAGTGTTCAATCCTCAATCCTCAATTCTCAACCTTCAATCCTCAATACTGAATCTTCAATCCTCAAACCTCAATCCTCAATCCTCAATACTCAATCCTCAATCCTCAAACCTCAATTTTCAATCCTCAATACTCAATCCTCAATCCTCAATCCTCAATCCTCAATCCTCAATCCTCAATCCTCAATCGTCAGTCCACAATCCTCAATACTCAATCTTCGATACTCAATCCTCAATCTTCAAACCTCAATCCTCAATCCTCAAACCTCAATCCTCAATCCTCAATCCTCAATCTTCAATCCTCAATCCTCAATCCTCAATCCTCAATCCTCAATCCTCAATCCTCAGGCATCAATCTTCAATCCTCAATCCTCAAACCTCAATCCTCAAACCTCAATCCTCATTATTCAACACACAATCCTCAATCATCAATCCACAATACTCAACCATCAATCCTCAATACTCAGTCTTCAATCCTCAATCCTCAATCCTCAATCCTCAATCCTGAATCCTCAATCCTCAATCTTCAATCCTCAATACTCAATCTTCAATCCTCAATCCTCAATCCTCAATCCTCAATCCTCACTCATCAATCCTCAACACCCAATCCTCAATCGTCAGTCCTCAATCCTCAATACTCAATCTTCAATACTCAATCCTCAATCCTCAAACCTCAATCCTCAATCCTCAAACCTCAATCCTCAATCCTCAATCCTCAATCTTCAATCCTCAATACTCAATCTGCAATCTTCAATCCTCAATCCTCAATACTCAATCCTCATTCTTCAATCCTCAATACCCAATCCCCAATCTTCAATCCTCAATCCTGAATCCACAATTCTCAATCCTCAATCCTCAATCCTCAGACCTCAAACATCAATACCCAACCCTCAGTCCTCGTCCTCAATACACAACCCTCAATCCTCGATCCTCAATCTTCAATCATCAATATTCAATCTTGAATCCTGAATCCTCAATCCTCAATACTCAATCCTCTATCCACAATGTTCAATCCTCAATACCCAATCCTCAATCTTCAATCCTGAATCCTCAATCCTCAATTCTCAATCCTCAATCCTCATTCTTCAATCCTCAATACCCAATCCTCAATCCTCAATATTCAATCCTCAATACTCAATCTTCAATCCTCAATCCTCAATCCTCAATCCTCAATCCTCATTCTTCAATACTCAGTCGCCAATCCTCAACATTCAATCCTCAATCCACAATCCTCAATCCTCAATCCTCAATACTCAATCCTCAGTCCTCAGTCCTCAAACCTCAACCGTCAACCCTCATTCATCAATCCTCAATCTTCAATACTCAATCGTCAATCCTCAGTCCTCAATCCTCAATCCTCAATCCTCGTTCCTCAAACCTCAACCCTCAACCCTCAGTCCTCATCCTCAATTCTCAATTCTCAATGCTCAGTCCTCAATCCTCAATCCTCAACCCTCAATTATCAATCCTCAATCCTCAATCTTCAACCCTCAATAACCAACCTCCAATCCTAGATCCTCAATACCCAATCCTCAATCCTTAATCCTCAATCTTCAATCCTCAATCCCCAGTCCTCAATCTTCAATCCTCAATGTTCAATCCTCAATCCTCAATCCTCAATCCTCAATCCTCAATCCTCAATCCTCAATCCTCAATATTCAACACACAACCCTCAGCCATCAATCCTCACTACTCAACCATCAATCCTCAATACTCAACCATCAATCCTCAATTCTCAATACTCAATAGAATATCCTGAATTCTCATGGTTCAATACTCAATCCACAATATTCAATAATCAAATCTCAATCCTCAAACATCAATTCTCTAGACTCAATCCTCAACACTCAGTCCTCTCTCTTCAATCCTCTATCATCAATCCTCAATCCTCAATCCTCATGCGTCAATCCTCGATCCTCAATCCACAACCCTCAATCCTCGGTCCTCAAACCTCAATCCCGAATCCTCAATCCTGAATCCTCAGTCTTCAGCCCTCAGTCCTCAACAATCAATAGTCAATCCTCAACCCTCAGACGTCAAACATCAATACTCAATCCTCAGTCCTCAATCCTCAACCTTCAATCATCAACATTCAATCTTCAATCCTCAATACTCAATCCTCAATCCTCAATCCTCAATCCTCAATCTTCAATCCTCAATCCTCAATACTCTATCCTCAATCCTCAATCTTCAATCCTCAATCCTCAATCCTCAATCATCAATACTCCATCTTCAGTATTCAATCCTCAATCCTCAATCCTCAATCCTCAATCCTCAATCCTCAAACCTCAATCATCAGTCCTCAAACCCCAATCCTCATCCCTCAGTCCTCATCCTCAATTCTGAATTCTCAATCCTGAATCCTCAATCCTCAATCTTCAATCCTCAATAATCAATCTCCAATCCTAGATACTCAATCCCCAATCTTCAGTCCTTAATCCTCAATCTTGAATCCTCATTCCCCAGTCCTCAATCTTCAATCCACAATGCTCAGTCCTCTATCCTCAATCCTCAGTCCTCAATCCTCAATCCTCAATCCTCCAACCTCAATCCTCAACCGTCAGTCCTCGTCCTCTATCCTCAAACCTCAATCCTCAATCCTCAATCTTCAATCATCAATAATCAATCTTCAATACTCAATCCTCAATCCTCAATCCTCAATCCTCAATCCTCAATCCTCAATATTCAACACACAACCCTCCACCATCAATCCTCAATACTCAACCATCAATCCTCAATTCTCAATACTCAATAGAATATCCTGAATTCTCATGGTTCAATACTTAATCCACAAAGTTCAATAATCAAATCTCAATCCTCAAACATCAATTTTCAACACTCAATCCTCAATACTCAGTCCTTTCTCTTCAATCCTCCATCCTCAATCCTCAATCCTCAAGCGTCAATCCTCAATCCTCAATCCTCAATCCTCAACCCTCAATCCTCAGTCCTCAAACCTCAATCCGGAATCCTCAATCCTGAATCCTCCATCCTCAATCCTCAATCGTCAATCTTCAATCCTCAATACTCAATCTTCAATCCACAATCCTCAATCCTCAATCCTCAATCCTCATTCTTCAATCCTGAATACCCAATCCTCAACCTTCAATCCTCAATCCTCAGTCCGCAATCCTCAATCCTCAATCCTCAATCCTCAATCTTCAATCCTCAGTCCCAAATCCTCAATCTTCAATACTCAATACTCAATCCTCAATCCTCAATCTTCAATCCCCAATCCTCAATCCTCAATCCTCAATCGTCAATCTTCAATCCTCAATACTCAATCTTCAATCCTCAATCCTCAATCCTCAATCCTCAATCCTCATTCTTCAATCCTGAATACCCAATCCTCAATCTTCAATCCTCAATCCTCAATCCTCAATCCTCAATCCTCCTTCTTCAATCCTCAATACCCAATCCTCAATCTTCAATCCTCAATCCTCATTCCTCAATTCTCAATCATCAATCCTCAATCCTCAGACCTCAAACATCAATACTCAACCCTGAGTCCTCGTCCTCAATCCACAACCCTCAATCCTCAATCCTCAATATTCAATCCTCAATCCTCAAACCTCTATCCTCAATCCTCAATCCTCAATCCCCAATCATCAATCTTCAATCCTCAATCCTCAATTCTCTATCCTCAACCCTCAATCCACAATCGTCAATCCTCAATCCCCAATCCTCAATCTTCAATCCTCAATCATCAATCCTCACTCCTCAATCCTCAAACCTCAATCCTCAACCCTCAGTCCGCATCCTCAA
Organism: Calliopsis andreniformis; assembly: GCF_051401765.1. NCBI lineage: Eukaryota > Metazoa > Arthropoda > Insecta > Hymenoptera > Andrenidae > Calliopsis > Calliopsis andreniformis. Next base: position 2,570,939 of record NW_027480455.1, on the reverse strand, counting down.
TTCTCAATTCTCAATCCTCAATCCTTAATCCTCAGTCTTCAATCCTCAATAATCAATCTCCAATCCTAGATCCTCAATCCCCAATCCTCAATCCTTAATCCTCAATCTTCAATCCTCAATCCCCAGGCCTCAATCTTCAATCCTCAATGCTCAACCCTCAATCCTGAATCCTCAGTCCTTAATCCTCAATCTTCTTCCTCAATACTCAATCTTCAATCCTCAATCCTCAGTCCTCAAACCTCAATTCTGAATTCTCAATCCTGAATCCTCAATCTTCAGCCGTCAGTCCTCAACAATCAGTTGTCAATCCTCAATCCTCAATAGAATATCCTGAATTCACAGCTTTCAATACTCAATACTCAATCTGCATTCTTCAAATATCTATCCACAAACATCAATTCTCATCACTCAGCCCTCAACACTCAGTCCTCAATGATCAATCCTCAATCCTCAATTCTCAATCTTCAATCCTCAATACTGAATCTTCAATCCTCAATCCTCAATCCTCAATCCTCAATCCTCAATCCTCGAACCTCAAACCTCAATTTTCAATCCTCAATACTCAATCTTCAATCCTCAATCCTCAATCCTCAATCCTCAATCCTCAATCGTCAGTCCTCAATCCTCAATACTCAATCTTCAATACTCAATCCTCAATCCTCAAACCTCAATCCTCAATCCTCAATCCTCAATCTTCAATTCTCAATACTCAATCTGCAATCTTCAATCCTCAATCCTCAATCCTCAATCCTCATTCTTCAATCCTCAATACCCAATCCTCAATCTTCAATCCTCAATCCTGAATCCACAATTCTCAATCCTCAATCCTCAATCCTCAGACCTCAAACATCAATACCCAACTATCAGTCCTCGTCCTCAATACACAACCCTCAATCCTCGATCCTCAATCTTCAATCATCAATATTCAATCTTGAATCCTGAATCCTCAATCCTCAATACTCAATCCTCTATCCACAATGTTCAATCCTCAATACCCAATCCTCAATCATCAATCCTCAATCCTCAATCCTCAATTCTCAATCCTCAATCCTCATTCTTCAATCATCAATACCCAATCCTCAATCCTCAATATTCAATCCTCAATACTATATTTTCAATCCTCAATCCTCAATCCTCAATCCTCAATCATCAATCCTCAGTCATCAATCCTCAATCTTCAATACTCAATAATCAATCTCCAATCCTAGATCCTCAATCCCCAATCTTCTTCCTCAATACTCAATCTTCAATCCTCAATCCTCAGTCCTCAAACCTCAATTCTGAATTCTCAATCCTGAATCCTCAATCTTCAGCCGTCAGTCCTCAACAATCAGTTGTCAATCCTCAATCCTCAATAGAATATCCTCAATCCACAGCTTTCAATACTCAATACTCAATCTGCATTCTTCAAATATCTATCCACAAACATCAATTCTCATCACTCAACCCTCAACACTCAGTCCTCAATGTTCAATCCTCAATCCTCAATTCTCAATCTTCAATCCTCAATACTGAATCTTCAATCCTCAATCCTCAATCCTCAATCCTCAATCCTCAATCCTCAATCCTCAAACCTCAATTTTCAATCCTCAATACTCAATCTTCAATCCTCAATCCTCAATCCTCAATCCTCAATCCTCAATCGTCAGTCCTCAATCCTCAATACTCAATCTTCAATACTCAATCCTCAATCCTCAAACCTCAATCCTCAGTCCTCAATACTCAATCTTCAATTCTCAATACTCAATCTGCAATCTTCAATCCTCAATCCTCAATCCTCAATCCTCATTCTTCAATCCTCAATACCCAATCCTCAATCTTCAATCCTCAATCCTGAATCCACAATTCTCAATCCTCAATCCTCAATCCTCAGACCTCAAACATCAATACCCAACCCTCAGTCCTCGTCCTCAATACACAACCCTCAATCCTCGATCCTCAATCTTCAATCATCAATATTCAATCTTGAATCCTGAATCCTCAATCCTCAATACTCAATCCTCTATCCACAATGTTCAATACTCAATACCCAATCCTCAATCATCAATCCTCAATCCTCAATCCTCAATTCTCAATCCTCAATCCTCATTCTTCAATCATCAATACCCAATCCTCAATCCTCAATATTCAATCCTCAATACTAAATTTTCAATCCTCAATCCTCAATCCTCAATCCTCAATCCTCAATCCTCAGTCATCAATCCTCAATCTTCAATACTCAATAATCAATCTCCAATCCTAGATCCTCAATCCCCAATCCTCAATCTTCAATCCTCAATCCTCAATCCTCAATTCTCAATCCTCAATCCTCATTCTTCAATCCTCAATACCCAATCCTCAATCCTCAATATTCAATCCTCAATACTCAATCTTCAATCCTCAATCCTCAATCCTCAATCCTCAATCCTCAATCCTCAATCCTCAGGCATCAAACGTCAATCTTCAATACTCAATAATCAATCACCAATCCTAGATCCTCAATCCCCAATCCTCAATCCTTAATCCTCAATCTTCAATCCTCAATCCCCAGTCCTCAATCTTCAATCCTCAATCCTCAATCCTCAAACCTCAATCCTCAATATTCAACACACAATACTCAACCATCAATCCACAATACTCAACCATCAATCCTCAATACTCAGTCTTCAATCCTCAATCCTCAATCCTCAATCCTCAATCCTGAATCCTCAATCCTCAATCTTCAATCCTCAATACTCAATCTTCAATCCTCAATCCTCAATCCTCAATCCTCAATCCTCAATCCTCACTCATCAATCCTCAACACCCAATCCTCAATCTTCAATCCTCAATCCTCAATCCTCAATTCTCAATCTTCAATCCTCAATCCTCAGACATCAAACATCAATACTCAGCCCTCAGTCCTCGTCCTCAATACACCACCCTCAATCCCCGATCCTCAATCTTCAACCATCAATATTCAATCTTGAATCCTGAATCCTCAAACCTCAATACTCAATCCTCTATCCACAATGTTCAATCCTCAATACCCAATCCTCAATCTTCAATCCTGAATCCTCAATCCTCAATTCTCAATCCTCAATCCTCATTCTTCAATCCTCAATACCCAATCCTCAATCCTCAATATTCAATCCTCAATACTCAGTCTTCAATCCTCAATCCTCAATCCTCAATCCTCAATCCTCATTCTTCAATACTCAGTCGCCAATCCTCAACATTCAATCCTCAATCCTCAATCCTCAATCCTCAATCCTCAATCCTCAATCCTCAGTCCTCAGTCCTCAAACCTCAACCGTCAACCCTCAGTCATCAATCCTCAATCTTCAATACTCAATCGTCAATCCTCAGTCGTCAATCCTCAATCCTCAATCCTCAATCCTCGTTCCTCAAACCTCAATCCACAACCCTCAGTCCTCATCCTCAATTCTCAATTCTCAATGCTCAGTCCTCAATCATCAATTCTCAACCCTCAATCCTCAATCCTCAATCCTCAATCTTCAATCGTCAATAACCAACCTCCAATCCTAGATCCTCAATCCCCAATCCTCAATCCTTAATCCTCAATCTTCAATCCTCAATCCCCAGTCCTCAATCTTCAATCCTCAATGTTCAATCCTCAATCCTCAATCCTCAGTCCACAATCCTCAATCCTCAATCCTCAAACCTCAATCCTCAACCGTCAGTCCTCATACTCAATCCTCAACCCTCAATCCTCAATCCTCAATCTTCAATCATCAATACTCAATCTTCAATCCTCAATCCTCAATCCTCAATCCTCAATCCTCAATCCTCAATATTCAACACACAACCCTCAGCCATCAATCCTCAATACTCAACCATCAATCCTCAATACTCAATCATCAATCCTCAATTCTCAAAACTCAATAGAATATCCTGAATTCTCATGGTTCAATACTCAATCCACAATATTCAATAATCAAATCTCAATCCTCAAACATCAATTCTCTACACTCAATCCTCAGCACTCAGTCCTCTCTCTTCAATCCTCCATCATCAATCCTCAATCCTCAATCCTCATGCGTCAATCCTCGATCTTCAATCCACAACCCTCAATCCTCGGTCCTCAAACCTCAATCCCGAATACTCAATCCTGAATCCTCAGTCTTCAGCCCTCAGTCCTCAACAATCAATCGTCAATCCTCAATCCTCAGACCTCAAACATCAATATTCAATCCTCAGTCCTCGTCCTCAGTCCGCAACCCTCAATCCTCAATCCTCAATCTTCAATCATCAATATTCAATCTTCAATCCTCAATACTCAATCCTCAATCCTCAATCCTCAATCCTCAATCTTCAATCCTCAATCCTCAATCCTCAATCCTCAATCCTCTATCCCCAGTCCTCTAACCTCAATCCTTAATCCTCAATCCTGAATCCTCAATGTTCAGCCCTCACTCCTCAACAATCAGTTGTCAATCCTCAATCCTCAATAGAATACCATCAATTCACAGTTTTCATTACTCAATACTCAATCTGCAATCTTCAAATCTCTACCCATAAACATCAATCCTCATCACTCAGCCCTCAACACTCAGTCCCCAATCCTCAATATTCAATCCTCAATTCTCAGTCCTCAATCCACAATCCTCAACCTTCAATCCTCAATACTCAGTCTTCAATGCTCAATCCTCAATCCTCAATCCTCAATCCTCAATCCTCACTCCTCATTCTTCAATCCGCAATACCCAATCCTCAATCCTCAATCCTCAATCCTCAATCCTCAATACTCAATCCTCAATCCTCAGTCCTCAGTCCTCAAATCTCAACCCTCAACCCTCGGCCCTCATCCTCAATCCTCAACCCTCAATCCTCAATCCTCAACCTTCTTCCTCAATACTCAATCTTCAATCCTCAATCCTCAGTCCTCAAACCTCAATTCTGAATTCTCAATCCTGAATCCTCAATCTTCAGCTCTCAGTCCTCAACAATCAGTTGTCAATCCTCAATCCTCAATAGAATATCCTCAATTCACAGCTTTCAATACTCAATACTCAATCTGCATTCTTCAAATCTCTATCCACAAACATGAATTCTCATCACTCAACCCTCAACACTCAGTCCTCAATGTTCAATCCTCAATCCTCAATTCTCAATCTTCAATCCTCAATACTGAATCTTCAATCCTCAATCCTCAATCCTCAATCCTCAATCCTCAATCCTCAATCCTCAATCCTCAATTTTCTATCCTCAATACTCAATCTTCAATCCTCAATCCTCAATCCTCAATCCTCAACCCTCAATCGTCAGTCTTCAATCCTCAATACTCAATCTTCATTCCTTAATCCTCAATCCTCAAACCTCAATCCTCAATCCTCAATCCTCAATCTTCAATCCTCATTACTCAATCTGCAATCTTCAATCCTCAATCCTCAATCCTCAGTCCTCAATCCTCATTCTTCAATCCTCAACACCCAATCCTAAATCGTCAATCTTCAAACCTCAATCCTCAATCCTCAATCCTCGATCCTCAATCCTCAATCCTCAATCGTCAATCTCCAATCCTCAATACTCAATCTTCAATACTGAATCCTCAATCCCCAATCCTCAATCCTGATTCTTCAATCCTCAGTACCCAATCCTCAATCTTCAATCCTCAATTCTCAATCCTCAATCCTCATTGTTCAACCCTCAATCCTCAATCCTCAATCTTCAATCCTCAATCTTCAATCCTCAATACTGAATGTTCAATCGTCAATCCTCAATCCTCAATCCTAATTCCTCAATCCTCAATCCTCAATCTTCAATCCTCAGACCTCAAACATCAATACCCAACCCTCAGTCCTCGTCCTCAATACACAACCCTCAATCCTCGATCCTCAATCTTCAATCATCAATATTCAATCTTGAATCCTGAATCCTCAATACTCAATACTCAATCCTCTATCCACAATGTTCAATCCTCAATACCCAATCCTCAATCATCAATCCTCAATCCTCAATCCTCAATTCTCAATCCTCAATCCTCATTCTTCAATCATCAATACCCAATCCTCAATCCTCAATATTCAATCCTCAATACTAAATTTTTAATCCTCAATCATCAATCCTCAATCCTCAATCCTCAATCTTCAATACTCAGACCCCAATCCTCAACATTCAATCCTCAATACTCAATCCTCTATCCACAATGTTCAATCCTCATTCTTCAATCCTCAATACCCAATCCTCAATCCTCAATATTCAATCCTCAATACTCAATCTTCAATCCTCAATCCTCAATCCTCAATCCTCAATCCTCAATCTTCAATACTCAGTCCCCAATCCTCAACATTCAATCCTCAATCCTCAATCCTCAATCCTCAATCTTCAATACTCAATCGTCAATCCTCAGTCCTCAATCCTCAATCCTCAATCCTAGTTCCTCAAACCTCAATCCTCAACCCTCAGTCCTCATCCTCAATCCTCAATTCTCAATGCTCAGTCCTCAATCCTCAATCCTCAACCCTCAATGCTCAATCCTCAATCCTCAATCTTCAATCCTCAATAACCAACCTCCAATCCTAGATTCTCAATCCCCAATCCTCAATCCTTAATCCTCAATATTCAATCCTCAATCCCCAGTCCTCAATCATCAATCCTCAACGTTCAATCCTCAATCCTCAATCCTCAGTCCACAATCCTCAATCCTCAATATTCAACACACAACCCTCAACCATCAATCCTAAATACTCAACCATCAATCCTCAATACTCAACCATCAATCCTCAATTCTCAATACTCAATTGAATATCCTGAATTCTCATGGTTCAATACTCAATCCACAATATTCAATAATCAGATCTCAATCCTCAAACATCAATTCTCTACACTCAATCCTCAGCACTCAGTCCTCTCTCTTCAATCCTCCATCATCAATCCTCAATCCTCAATCCTCATGCGTCAATCCACGATCCTCAATCCACAACCCTCAATCCGCAACCCTCAATCCTCAATCCTCAATCTTCAATCGTCAATACTCAATCTTCAATCCTCAATCCTCAATACTCAATCCTCAATCCTCAATCCTCAATCCTCAATCTTCAACCCTCAACCCTCAGTCCTCAAACCTCAATCCGGAATCCTCAATCCTGAATCCTCAATCCTCAATCCTCAATCTTCAATACTCAGACCCCAATCCTCAACATTCAATCCTCAATCCTCAATCCTCAATCCTCAATCCTCAATCGTCAGTCTTCAATCCTCAATACTCAATCTTCAATCCTCAATCCTCAATCCTCAAACCTCAATCCTCAATCCTCAATCCTCAATCTTCAATCCTCAATACTCAATCTATAATCTTCAATCCTCAATCCTCAATCCTGAATCCTCATTCTTCAATCCTCAATACCCAATCCTCAATCTACAATCCTCAATCCTGAATCCACAATTCTCAATCCTCAATCCTCAATCCTCAGACCTCAAACATCAATATTCAACCCTCAGTCCTCTCCTCAAACCACAACCCTCAATCCTCAATCCTTAATATTCAATCATCAATATTCAATCTTCAACTCTCAATCTTCAATCCTCAATTCTCAGTCACCAATCCCCAATCTTCAATACTCAATAATCAATCTCCAATCCTAGATCCTCAATCCCCAGTCCTCAATCCTTAATACTCAATCTTCAATCATCAATCCCCAGTCCTCAATCTTCAATCCTCAATACTCAATCTTCAATCCACAATCCTCAATCCTCAAACCTCAATCCTCAATCCTCAATCCTCAATCTTCAATCCTCAATACTCAATGTGCAATCTTCAATCCTCAATCCTCAATCCTCAATCCTCATTCTTCAATCCTCAATACTCAATCTTCAATCCTCAATCCTCAATCATCAATCCTCAATCCTCAATCCTCAATCCTCAATCCTCAATCCTCAATCTTCAGTCCACAATACTCAATCTTGAATCCTCTATCCTCAATCCTCAACCCTCAGACCTCATCCTCAATCCTCAATTCTCAATCCTCAATGCTCAATCTTCAATCCTCAATACTCAATCTTCAATCCTCAATCTTCAGTCCTCAATTCTCAATCTTCAATCCTCAATCCTCAATCCTCGATCCTCAATCCTCAATCCTCAATCGTCAATCTCCAATCCTGAATACTCAATCTTCAATACTCAATCCTCAATACCCAATCCTCAATCCTGATTCTTCAATCCTCAGTACCCAATCCTCAATCTTCAATCCTCAATCCTCAATCCTCAATTCCCAATCCTCAATCCTCAGTCCTCAGTCCTCAAACCTCAATCCTCAACCGTCAGCCCTCATCCTCAATCCTCAACACTCAATCCTCAATCCTCAATCCTCAATCTTCAACCCTCAACCCTCAGTCCTCAAACCTCAATCCGGAATCCTCAATCCTGAATCCTCAATCCTCAATCCTCAATCTTCAATACTCAGACCCCAATCCTCAACATTCAATCCTCAATCCTCAATCCTCAATCCTCAATCCTCAATCGTCAGTCTTCAATCCTCAATACTCAATCTTCAATCCTCAATCCTCAATCCTCAAACCTCAATCCTCAATCCTCAATCCTCAATCTTCAATCCTCAATACTCAATCTATAATCTTCAATCCTCAATCCTCAATCCTGAATCCTCATTCTTCAATCCTCAATACCCAATCCTCAATCTACAATCCTCAATCCTGAATCCACAATTCTCAATCCTCAATCCTCAATCCTCAGACCTCAAACATCAATATTCAACCCTCAGTCCTCTCCTCAAACCACAACCCTCAATCCTCAATCCTTAATATTCAATCATCAATATTCAATCTTCAACTCTCAATCTTCAATCCTCAATTCTCAGTCACCAATCCCCAATCTTCAATACTCAATAATCAATCTCCAATCCTAGATCCTCAATCCCCAGTCCTCAATCCTTAATACTCAATCTTCAATCATCAATCCCCAGTCCTCAATCTTCAATCCTCAATACTCAATCTTCAATCCACAATCCTCAATCCTCAAACCTCAATCCTCAATCCTCAATCCTCAATCTTCAATCCTCAATACTCAATGTGCAATCTTCAATCCTCAATCCTCAATCCTCAATCCTCATTCTTCAATCCTCAATACTCAATCTTCAATCCTCAATCCTCAATCATCAATCCTCAATCCTCAATCCTCAATCCTCAATCCTCAATCCTCAATCTTCAGTCCACAATACTCAATCTTGAATCCTCTATCCTCAATCCTCAACCCTCAGACCTCATCCTCAATCCTCAATTCTCAATCCTCAATGCTCAATCTTCAATCCTCAATACTCAATCTTCAATCCTCAATCTTCAGTCCTCAATTCTCAATCTTCAATCCTCAATCCTCAATCCTCGATCCTCAATCCTCAATCCTCAATCGTCAATCTCCAATCCTGAATACTCAATCTTCAATACTCAATCCTCAATACCCAATCCTCAATCCTGATTCTTCAATCCTCAGTACCCAATCCTCAATCTTCAATCCTCAATCCTCAATCCTCAATTCCCAATCCTCAATCCTCAGTCCTCAGTCCTCAAACCTCAATCCTCAACCGTCAGCCCTCATCCTCAATCCTCAACACTCAATCCTCAATCCTCAATCCTCATTCTTCAATCCGCAATACCCAATCCTCAATCCTCAATCTTCAATCCTCAATCCTCAATCCTCAATACTCAATCCTCAATCCTCAGTCCTCAGTCCTCAAACCTCAACCCTCATCCCTCAGCCCTCATCCTCAATCCTCAACCCTCAATCCTCAATCCTCAGTACTCAATCCTCAATCTTCAATCCTCAAACCTCAATCCTCAGCAGTCAGTCCTCGTCCTCAATCCTCAACCCTCAATCCTCAATCCTCAATCCTCAATCTTCAATACTCAATCCTCAATCCTCAAACCTCAATCCTCAGCCCTCAGTCCTCATCCTCAATTCTCAATCCTCAATCCTCAAACCTCAATCCTCAACCGTCAGTCCTCGTCCTCAATCCTCAACCCTCAATCCTCAATCCTCAACCTTCAATCATCAATACTCAATCTTCAATCTTCAATCTTCAACCCTCAATCCTCAATCCTCAACCCTCAATCCTCAATCCTCAATCCTCAATCCTCAATATTCAACACACAACCCTCAACCATCAATCCTCAATACTCAACCATCAATCCTCAATTCTCAATACTCAGTAGAATATCCTGAATTCTCAGGATTCAATACTCAAACCTCAATCCTCAACCTTCAGCCCTCATCCTCCATCCTCAATCCTCAATCCTTAATCCCCAATATACAATCCTCAATACTCAATCTTCAATCCACAATCCTCAATCCTCAATCCTCAATCCTCAATCCTCAGTCATCAATACTCAATCTTCAATACTCAATGCTCAATCCTCAATCCTCAATCCTCAATCCTCAAGCCTCAATCCTTAATACTCAATCTTCAATCATCAATCCCCAGTCCTCAATCTTCAATCCTCAATCCTCAATCCTCAAACCTCAATCCTCAATCCTCAATCCTCAATCCTCAATCTTCAATCCTCAATACTCAATCTATAATCTTCAATCCTCAATCCTCAATCCTGAATCCTCATTCTTCAATCCTCAATACCCAATCCTCAATCTACAATCCTCAATCCTGAATCCACAATTCTCAATCCTCAATCCTCAATCCTCAGACCTCAAACATCAATATTCAACCCTCAGTCCTCTCCTCAAACCACAACCCTCAATCCTCAATCCTTAATATTCAATCATCAATATTCAATCTTCAACTCTCAATCTTCAATCCTCAATTCTCAGTCACCAATCCCCAATCTTCAATACTCAATAATCAATCTCCAATCCTAGATCCTCAATCCCCAGTCCTCAATCCTTAATACTCAATCTTCAATCATCAATCCCCAGTCCTCAATCTTCAATCCTCAATACTCAATCTTCAATCCACAATCCTCAATCCTCAAACCTCAATCCTCAATCCTCAATCCTCAATCTTCAATCCTCAATACTCAATGTGCAATCTTCAATCCTCAATCCTCAATCCTCAATCCTCATTCTTCAATCCTCAATACTCAATCTTCAATCCTCAATCCTCAATCATCAATCCTCAATCCTCAATCCTCAATCCTCAATCCTCAATCCTCAATCTTCAGTCCACAATACTCAATCTTGAATCCTCTATCCTCAATCCTCAACCCTCAGACCTCATCCTCAATCCTCAATTCTCAATCCTCAATGCTCAATCTTCAATCCTCAATACTCAATCTTCAATCCTCAATCTTCAGTCCTCAATTCTCAATCTTCAATCCTCAATCCTCAATCCTCGATCCTCAATCCTCAATCCTCAATCGTCAATCTCCAATCCTGAATACTCAATCTTCAATACTCAATCCTCAATACCCAATCCTCAATCCTGATTCTTCAATCCTCAGTACCCAATCCTCAATCTTCAATCCTCAATCCTCAATCCTCAATTCCCAATCCTCAATCCTCAGTCCTCAGTCCTCAAACCTCAATCCTCAACCGTCAGCCCTCATCCTCAATCCTCAACACTCAATCCTCAATCCTCAATCCTCATTCTTCAATCCGCAATACCCAATCCTCAATCCTCAATCTTCAATCCTCAATCCTCAATCCTCAATACTCAATCCTCAATCCTCAGTCCTCAGTCCTCAAACCTCAACCCTCATCCCTCAGCCCTCATCCTCAATCCTCAACCCTCAATCCTCAATCCTCAGTACTCAATCCTCAATCTTCAATCCTCAAACCTCAATCCTCAGCAGTCAGTCCTCGTCCTCAATCCTCAACCCTCAATCCTCAATCCTCAATCCTCAATCTTCAATACTCAATCCTCAATCCTCAAACCTCAATCCTCAGCCCTCAGCCCTCATCCTCAATTCTCAATCCTCAATCCTCAAACCTCAATCCTCAACCGTCAGTCCTCGTCCTCAATCCTCAACCCTCAATCCTCAATCCTCAATCTTCAATCATCAATACTCAATCTTCAATCTTCAATCTTCAACCCTCAATCCTCAATCGTCAACCCTCAATCCTCAATCCTCAATCCTCAATCCTCAATATTCAACACACAACCCTCAACCATCAATCCTCAATACTCAACCATCAATCCTCAATTCTCAATACTCAGTAGAATATCCTGAATTCTCAGGATTCAATACTCAAACCTCAATCCTCAACCTTCAGCCCTCATCCTCCATCCTCAATCCTCAATCCTTAATCCCCAATATACAATCCTCAATACTCAATCTTCAATCCACAATCCTCAATCCTCAATCCTCAATACTCAATCCTCAATCCTCAAACCTCAATTTTCAATCCTCAATACTCAATCCTCAATCCTCAATCCTCAATCCTCAATCCTCAATCCTCAATCCTCAATCGTCAGTCCACAATCCTCAATCCTCAATCCTCAATCCTCAATCCTCAGGCATCAATCTTCAATCCTCAATCCTCAAACCTCAATCCTCAAACCTCAATCCTCATTATTCAACACACAATCCTCAATCATCAATCCACAATACTCAACCATCAATCCTCAATACTCAGTCTTCAATCCTCAATCCTCAATCCTCAATCCTCAATCCTGAATCCTCAATCCTCAATCTTCAATCCTCAATACTCAATCTTCAATCCTCAATCCTCAATCCTCAATCCTCAATCCTCACTCATCAATCCTCAACACCCAATCCTCAATCGTCAGTCCTCAATCCTCAATACTCAATCTTCAATACTCAATCCTCAATCCTCAAACCTCAATCCTCAATCCTCAAACCTCAATCCTCAATCCTCAATCCTCAATCTTCAATCCTCAATACTCAATCTGCAATCTTCAATCCTCAATCCTCAATACTCAATCCTCATTCTTCAATCCTCAATACCCAATCCCCAATCTTCAATCCTCAATCCTGAATCCACAATTCTCAATCCTCAATCCTCAATCCTCAGACCTCAAACATCAATACCCAACCCTCAGTCCTCGTCCTCAATACACAACCCTCAATCCTCGATCCTCAATCTTCAATCATCAATATTCAATCTTGAATCCTGAATCCTCAATCCTCAATACTCAATCCTCTATCCACAATGTTCAATCCTCAATACCCAATCCTCAATCTTCAATCCTGAATCCTCAATCCTCAATTCTCAATCCTCAATCCTCATCCTTCAATCCTCAATACCCAATCCTCAATCCTCAATATTCAATCCTCAATACTCAATCTTCAATCCTCAATCCTCAATCCTCAATCCTCAATCCTCATTCTTCAATACTCAGTCGCCAATCCTCAACATTCAATCCTCAATCCACAATCCTCAATCCTCAATCCTCAATACTCAATCCTCAGTCCTCAGTCCTCAAACCTCAACCGTCAACCCTCATTCATCAATCCTCAATCTTCAATACTCAATCGTCAATCCTCAGTCCTCAATCCTCAATCCTCAATCCTCGTTCCTCAAACCTCAACCCTCAACCCTCAGTCCTCATCCTCAATTCTCAATTCTCAATGCTCAGTCCTCAATCCTCAATCCTCAACCCTCAATTATCAATCCTCAATCCTCAATCTTCAACCCTCAATAACCAACCTCCAATCCTAGATCCTCAATACCCAATCCTCAATCCTTAATCCTCAATCTTCAATCCTCAATCCCCAGTCCTCAATCTTCAATCCTCAATGTTCAATCCTCAATCCTCAATCCTCAATCCTCAATCCTCAATCCTCAATCCTCAATCCTCAATATTCAACACACAACCCTCAGCCATCAATCCTCACTACTCAACCATCAATCCTCAATACTCAACCATCAATCCTCAATTCTCAATACTCAATAGAATATCCTGAATTCTCATGGTTCAATACTCAATCCACAATATTCAATAATCAAATCTCAATCCTCAAACATCAATTCTCTAGACTCAATCCTCAACACTCAGTCCTCTCTCTTCAATCCTCTATCATCAATCCTCAATCCTCAATCCTCATGCGTCAATCCTCGATCCTCAATCCACAACCCTCAATCCTCGGTCCTCAAACCTCAATCCCGAATCCTCAATCCTGAATCCTCAGTCTTCAGCCCTCAGTCCTCAACAATCAATAGTCAATCCTCAACCCTCAGACGTCAAACATCAATACTCAATCCTCAGTCCTCAATCCTCAACCTTCAATCATCAACATTCAATCTTCAATCCTCAATACTCAATCCTCAATCCTCAAACCTCAATCCTCAATCTTCAATCCTCAATCCTCAATACTCTATCCTCAATCCTCAATCTTCAATCCTCAATCCTCAATCCTCAATCATCAATACTCCATCTTCAGTACTCAATCCTCAATCCTCAATCCTCAATCCTCAATCCTCAATCCTCAAACCTCAATCATCAGTCCTCAAACCCCAATCCTCATCCCTCAGTCCTCATCCTCAATTCTGAATTCTCAATCCTGAATCCTCAATCCTCAATCTTCAATCCTCAATAATCAATCTCCAATCCTAGATACTCAATCCCCAATCTTCAGTCCTTAATCCTCAATCTTGAATCCTCATTCCCCAGTCCTCAATCTTCAATCCACAATGCTCAGTCCTCTATCCTCAATCCTCAGTCCTCAATCCTCAATCCTCAATCCTCCAACCTCAATCCTCAACCGTCAGTCCTCGTCCTCTATCCTCAAACCTCAATCCTCAATCCTCAATCTTCAATCATCAATAATCAATCTTCAATACTCAATCCTCAATCCTCTATCCTCAATCCTCAATCCTCAATCCTCAATATTCAACACACAACCCTCCACCATCAATCCTCAATACTCAACCATCAATCCTCAATTCTCAATACTCAATAGAATATCCTGAATTCTCATGGTTCAATACTTAATCCACAAAGTTCAATAATCAAATCTCAATCCTCAAACATCAATTTTCAACACTCAATCCTCAATACTCAGTCCTTTCTCTTCAATCCTCCATCCTCAATCCTCAATCCTCAAGCGTCAATCCTCAATCCTCAATCCTCAATCCTCAACCCTCAATCCTCAATCCTCAATCCTCGAACCTCAAACCTCAATTTTCAATCCTCAATACTCAATCTTCAATCCTCAATCCTCAATCCTCAATCCTCAATCCTCAATCGTCAGTCCTCAATCCTCAATACTCAATCTTCAATACTCAATCCTCAATCCTCAAACCTCAATCCTCAATCCTCAATCCTCAATCTTCAATTCTCAATACTCAATCTGCAATCTTCAATCCTCAATCCTCAATCCTCAATCCTCATTCTTCAATCCTCAATACCCAATCCTCAATCTTCAATCCTCAATCCTGAATCCACAATTCTCAATCCTCAATCCTCAATCCTCAGACCTCAAACATCAATACCCAACCCTCAGTCCTCGTCCTCAATACACAACCCTCAATCCTCGATCCTCAATCTTCAATCATCAATATTCAATCTTGAATCCTGAATCCTCAATCCTCAATACTCAATCCTCTATCCACAATGTTCAATACTCAATACCCAATCCTCAATCATCAATCCTCAATCCTCAATCCTCAATTCTCAATCCTCAATCCTCATTCTTCAATCATCAATACCCAATCCTCAATCCTCAATATTCAATCCTCAATACTATATTTTCAATCCTCAATCCTCAATCCTCAATCCTCAATCATCAATCCTCAGTCATCAATCCTCAATCTTCAATACTCAATAATCAATCTCCAATCCTAGATCCTCAATCCCCAATCTTCTTCCTCAATACTCAATCTTCAATCCTCAATCCTCAGTCCTCAAACCTCAATTCTGAATTCTCAATCCTGAATCCTCAATCTTCAGCCGTCAGTCCTCAACAATCAGTTGTCAATCCTCAATCCTCAATAGAATATCCTCAATCCACAGCTTTCAATACTCAATACTCAATCTGCATTCTTCAAATATCTATCCACAAACATCAATTCTCATCACTCAACCCTCAACACTCAGTCCTCAATGTTCAATCCTCAATCCTCAATTCTCAATCTTCAATCCTCAATACTGAATCTTCAATCCTCAATCCTCAATCCTCAATCCTCAATCCTCAATCCTCAATCCTCAAACCTCAATTTTCAATCCTCAATACTCAATCTTCAATCCTCAATCCTCAATCCTCAATCCTCAATCCTCAATCGTCAGTCCTCAATCCTCAATACTCAATCTTCAATACTCAATCCTCAATCCTCAAACCTCAATCCTCAGTCCTCAATACTCAATCTTCAATTCTCAATACTCAATCTGCAATCTTCAATCCTCAATCCTCAATCCTCAATCCTCATTCTTCAATCCTCAATACCCAATCCTCAATCTTCAATCCTCAATCCTGAATCCACAATTCTCAATCCTCAATCCTCAATCCTCAGACCTCAAACATCAATACCCAACCCTCAGTCCTCGTCCTCAATACACAACCCTCAATCCTCGATCCTCAATCTTCAATCATCAATATTCAATCTTGAATCCTGAATCCTCAATCCTCAATACTCAATCCTCTATCCACAATGTTCAATACTCAATACCCAATCCTCAATCATCAATCCTCAATCCTCAATCCTCAATTCTCAATCCTCAATCCTCATTCTTCAATCATCAATACCCAATCCTCAATCCTCAATATTCAATCCTCAATACTAAATTTTCAATCCTCAATCCTCAATCCTCAATCCTCAATCCTCAATCCTCAGTCATCAATCCTCAATCTTCAATACTCAATAATCAATCTCCAATCCTAGATCCTCAATCCCCAATCCTCAATCTTCAATCCTCAATCCTCAATCCTCAATTCTCAATCCTCAATCCTCATTCTTCAATCCTCAATACCCAATCCTCAATCCTCAATATTCAATCCTCAATCCTCAATTCTCAATCTTCAATCCTCAATCCTCAGACATCAAACATCAATACTCAGCCCTCAGTCCTCGTCCTCAATACACCACCCTCAATCCCCGATCCTCAATCTTCAACCATCAATATTCAATCTTGAATCCTGAATCCTCAAACCTCAATACTCAATCCTCTATCCACAATGTTCAATCCTCAATACCCAATCCTCAATCTTCAATCCTGAATCCTCAATCCTCAATTCTCAATCCTCAATCCTCATTCTTCAATCCTCAATACCCAATCCTCAATCCTCAATATTCAATCCTCAATACTCAGTCTTCAATCCTCAATCCTCAATCCTCAATCCTCAATCCTCATTCTTCAATACTCAGTCGCCAATCCTCAACATTCAATCCTCAATCCTCAATCCTCAATCCTCAATCCTCAATCCTCAATCCTCAGTCCTCAGTCCTCAAACCTCAACCGTCAACCCTCAGTCATCAATCCTCAATCTTCAATACTCAATCGTCAATCCTCAGTCGTCAATCCTCAATCCTCAATCCTCAATCCTCGTTCCTCAAACCTCAATCCACAACCCTCAGTCCTCATCCTCAATTCTCAATTCTCAATGCTCAGTCCTCAATCATCAATTCTCAACCCTCAATCCTCAATCCTCAATCCTCAATCTTCAATCCTCAATAACCAACCTCCAATCCTAGATCCTCAATCCCCAATCCTCAATCCTTAATCCTCAATCTTCAATCCTCAATCCCCAGTCCTCAATCTTCAATCCTCAATGTTCAATCCTCAATCCTCAATCCTCAGTCCACAATCCTCAATCCTCAATCCTCAAACCTCAATCCTCAACCGTCAGTCCTCATACTCAATCCTCAACCCTCAATCCTCAATCCTCAATCTTCAATCATCAATACTCAATCTTCAATCCTCAATCCTCAATCCTCAATCCTCAATCCTCAATCCTCAATATTCAACACACAACCCTCAGCCATCAATCCTCAATACTCAACCATCAATCCTCAATACTCAATCATCAATCCTCAATTCTCAAAACTCAATAGAATATCCTGAATTCTCATGGTTCAATACTCAATCCACAATATTCAATAATCAAATCTCAATCCTCAAACATCAATTCTCTACACTCAATCCTCAGCACTCAGTCCTCTCTCTTCAATCCTCCATCATCAATCCTCAATCCTCAATCCTCATGCGTCAATCCTCGATCTTCAATCCACAACCCTCAATCCTCGGTCCTCAAACCTCAATCCCGAATACTCAATCCTGAATCCTCAGTCTTCAGCCCTCAGTCCTCAACAATCAATCGTCAATCCTCAATCCTCAGACCTCAAACATCAATATTCAATCCTCAGTCCTCGTCCTCAGTCCGCAACCCTCAATCCTCAATCCTCAATCTTCAATCATCAATATTCAATCTTCAATCCTCAATACTCAATCCTCAATCCTCAATCCTCAATCCTCAATCTTCAATCCTCAATCCTCAATCCTCAATCCTCAATCCTCTATCCCCAGTCCTCTAACCTCAATCCTTAATCCTCAATCCTGAATCCTCAATGTTCAGCCCTCACTCCTCAACAATCAGTTGTCAATCCTCAATCCTCAATAGAATACCATCAATTCACAGTTTTCATTACTCAATACTCAATCTGCAATCTTCAAATCTCTACCCATAAACATCAATCCTCATCACTCAGCCCTCAACACTCAGTCCCCAATCCTCAATATTCAATCCTCAATTCTCAGTCCTCAATCCACAATCCTCAACCTTCAATCCTCAATAGTCAGTCTTCAATGCTCAATCCTCAATCCTCAATCCTCAATCCTCAATCCTCACTCCTCATTCTTCAATCCGCAATACCCAATCCTCAATCCTCAATCCTCAATCCTCAATCCTCAATACTCAATCCTCAATCCTCAGTCCTCAGTCCTCAAATCTCAACCCTCAACCCTCGGCCCTCATCCTCAATCCTCAACCCTCAATCCTCAATCCTCAACCTTCTTCCTCAATACTCAATCTTCAATCCTCAATCCTCAGTCCTCAAACCTCAATTCTGAATTCTCAATCCTGAATCCTCAATCTTCAGCTCTCAGTCCTCAACAATCAGTTGTCAATCCTCAATCCTCAATAGAATATCCTCAATTCACAGCTTTCAATACTCAATACTCAATCTGCATTCTTCAAATCTCTATCCACAAACATGAATTCTCATCACTCAACCCTCAACACTCAGTCCTCAATGTTCAATCCTCAATCCTCAATTCTCAATCTTCAATCCTCAATACTGAATCTTCAATCCTCAATCCTCAATCCTCAATCCTCAATCCTCAATCCTCAATCCTCAATCCTCAATTTTCAATCCTCAACACTCAATCTTCAATCCTCAATCCTCAATCCTCAATCCTCAATCCTCATTCTTCAATCCGCAATACCCAATCCTCAATCTTCAATCCTCAATCCTCAATCCTCAATACTCAATCCTCAATCCTCAGTCCTCAGTCCTCAAATCTCAACCCTCAACCCTCGGCCCTCATCCTCAAACCTCAACCCTCAGTCCTCAATCCTCAACCTTCTTCCTCAATACTCAATCTTCAATCCTCAATCCTCAGTCCTCAAACCTCAATTCTGAATTCTCAATCCTGAATCCTGAATCTTCAGCCCTCAGTCCTCAACAATCAGTTGTCAATCCTCAATCCTCAATAGAATATCCTCAATTCACAGGTTTCAATACTCAATACTCAATCTGCATTCTTCAAATCTCTATCCACAAACATCAATTCTCATCACTCAACCCTCAACACTCAGTCCTCAATGTTCAATCCTCAATCCTCAATTCTCAATCTTCAATCCTCAATACTGAATCTTCAATCCTCAATCCTCAATCCTCAATCCTCAATCCTCAATCCTCAATCCTCAATCCTCAATTTTCTATCCTCAATACTCAATCTTCAATCCTCAATCCTCAATCCTCAATCCTCAACCCTCAATCGTCAGTCTTCAATCCTCAATACTCAATCTTCATTCCTTAATCCTCAATCCTCAAACCTCAATCCTCAATCCTCAATCCTCAATCTTCAATCCTCATTACTCAATCTGCAATCTTCAATCCTCAATCCTCAATCCTCAGTCCTCAATCCTCATTCTTCAATCCTCAACACCCAATCCTAAATCGTCAATCTTCAAACCTCAATCCTCAATCCTCAATCCTCGATCCTCAATCCTCAATCCTCAATCGTCAATCTCCAATCCTCAATACTCAATCTTCAATACTGAATCCTCAATCCCCAATCCTCAATCCTGATTCTTCAATCCTCAGTACCCAATCCTCAATCTTCAATCCTCAATTCTCAATCCTCAATCCTCATTGTTCAACCCTCAATCCTCAATCCTCAATCTTCAATCCTCAATCTTCAATCCTCAATACTGAATGTTCAATCGTCAATCCTCAATCCTCAATCCTAATTCCTCAATCCTCAATCCTCAATCTTCAATCCTCAGACCTCAAACATCAATACCCAACCCTCAGTCCTCGTCCTCAATACACAACCCTCAATCCTCGATCCTCAATCTTCAATCATCAATATTCAATCTTGAATCCTGAATCCTCAATACTCAATACTCAATCCTCTATCCACAATGTTCAATCCTCAATACCCAATCCTCAATCATCAATCCTCAATCCTCAATCCTCAATTCTGAATTCTCAATCCTGAATCCTCAATCTTCAGCCGTCAGTCCTCAACAATCAGTTGTCAATCCTCAATCCTCAATAGAATATCCTGAATTCACAGCTTTCAATACTCAATACTCAATCTGCATTCTTCAAATATCTATCCACAAACATCAATTCTCATCACTCAGCCCTCAACACTCAGTCCTCAATGTTCAATCCTCAATCCTCAATTCTCAATCTTCAATCCTCAATACTGAATCTTCAATCCTCAATCCTCAATCCTCAATCCTCAATCCTCAATCCTCGAACCTCAAACCTCAATTTTCAATCCTCAATACTCAATCTTCAATCCTCAATCCTCAATCCTCAATCCTCAATCCTCAATCGTCAGTCCTCAATCCTCAATACTCAATCTTCAATACTCAATCCTCAATCCTCAAACCTCAATCCTCAATCCTCAATCCTCAATCTTCAATTCTCAATACTCAATCTGCAATCTTCAATCCTCAATCCTCAATCCTCAATCCTCATTCTTCAATCCTCAATACCCAATCCTCAATCTTCAATCCTCAATCCTGAATCCACAATTCTCAATCCTCAATCCTCAATCCTCAGACCTCAAACATCAATACCCAACCCTCAGTCCTCGTCCTCAATACACAACCCTCAATCCTCGATCCTCAATCTTCAATCATCAATATTCAATCTTGAATCCTGAATCCTCAATCCTCAATACTCAATCCTCTATCCACAATGTTCAATACTCAATACCCAATCCTCAATCATCAATCCTCAATCCTCAATCCTCAATTCTCAATCCTCAATCCTCATTCTTCAATCATCAATACCCAATCCTCAATCCTCAATATTCAATCCTCAATACTATATTTTCAATCCTCAATCCTCAATCCTCAATCCTCAATCATCAATCCTCAGTCATCAATCCTCAATCTTCAATACTCAATAATCAATCTCCAATCCTAGATCCTCAATCCCCAATCTTCTTCCTCAATACTCAATCTTCAATCCTCAATCCTCAGTCCTCAAACCTCAATTCTGAATTCTCAATCCTGAATCCTCAATCTTCAGCCGTCAGTCCTCAACAATCAGTTGTCAATCCTCAATCCTCCATAGAATATCCTCAATCCACAGCTTTCAATACTCAATACTCAATCTGCATTCTTCAAATATCTATCCACAAACATCAATTCTCATCACTCAACCCTCAACACTCAGTCCTCAATGTTCAATCCTCAATCCTCAATTCTCAATCTTCAATCCTCAATACTGAATCTTCAATCCTCAATCCTCAATCCTCAATCCTCAATCCTCAATCCTCAATCCTCAATCCTCAATTTTCTATCCTCAATACTCAATCTTCAATCCTCAATCCTCAATCCTCAATCCTCAACCCTCAATCGTCAGTCTTCAATCCTCAATACTCAATCTTCATTCCTTAATCCTCAATCCTCAAACCTCAATCCTCAATCCTCAATCCTCAATCTTCAATCCTCATTACTCAATCTGCAATCTTCAATCCTCAATCCTCAATCCTCAGTCCTCAATCCTCATTCTTCAATCCTCAACACCCAATCCTAAATCGTCAATCTTCAAACCTCAATCCTCAATCCTCAATCCTCGATCCTCAATCCTCAATCCTCAATCGTCAATCTCCAATCCTCAATACTCAATCTTCAATACTGAATCCTCAATCCCCAATCCTCAATCCTGATTCTTCAATCCTCAGTACCCAATCCTCAATCTTCAATCCCCAATTCTCAATCCTCAATCCTCATTGTTCAACCCTCAATCCTCAATCCTCAATCTTCAATCCTCAATCTTCAATCCTCAATACTGAATGTTCAATCGTCAATCCTCAATCCTCAATCCTAATTCCTCAATCCTCAATCCTCAATCTTCAATCCTCAGACCTCAAACATCAATACCCAACCCTCAGTCCTCGTCCTCAATACACAACCCTCAATCCTCGATCCTCAATCTTCAATCATCAATATTCAATCTTGAATCCTGAATCCTCAATACTCAATACTCAATCCTCTATCCACAATGTTCAATCCTCAATACCCAATCCTCAATCATCAATCCTCAATCCTCAATCCTCAATTCTCAATCCTCAATCCTCATTCTTCAATCATCAATACCCAATCCTCAATCCTCAATATTCAATCCTCAATACTAAATTTTTAATCCTCAATCATCAATCCTCAATCCTCAATCCTCAATCTTCAATACTCAGACCCCAATCCTCAACATTCAATCCTCAATACTCAATCCTCTATCCACAATGTTCAATCCTCATTCTTCAATCCTCAATACCCAATCCTCAATCCTCAATATTCAATCCTCAATACTCAATCTTCAATCCTCAATCCTCAATCCTCAATCCTCAATCCTCAATCTTCAATACTCAGTCCCCAATCCTCAACATTCAATCCTCAATCCTCAATCCTCAATCCTCAATCTTCAATACTCAATCGTCAATCCTCAGTCCTCAATCCTCAATCCTCAATCCTAGTTCCTCAAACCTCAATCCTCAACCCTCAGTCCTCATCCTCAATCCTCAATTCTCAATGCTCAGTCCTCAATCCTCAATCCTCAACCCTCAATGCTCAATCCTCAATCCTCAATCTTCAATCCTCAATAACCAACCTCCAATCCTAGATTCTCAATCCCCAATCCTCAATCCTTAATCCTCAATATTCAATCCTCAATCCCCAGTCCTCAATCATCAATCCTCAACGTTCAATCCTCAATCCTCAATCCTCAGTCCACAATCCTCAATCCTCAATATTCAACACACAACCCTCAACCATCAATCCTAAATACTCAACCATCAATCCTCAATACTCAACCATCAATCCTCAATTCTCAATACTCAATTGAATATCCTGAATTCTCATGGTTCAATACTCAATCCACAATATTCAATAATCAGATCTCAATCCTCAAACATCAATTCTCTACACTCAATCCTCAGCACTCAGTCCTCTCTCTTCAATCCTCCATCATCAATCCTCAATCCTCAATCCTCATGCGTCAATCCACGATCCTCAATCCACAACCCTCAATCCGCAACCCTCAATCCTCAATCCTCAATCTTCAATCGTCAATACTCAATCTTCAATCCTCAATCCTCAATACTCAATCCTCAATCCTCAATCCTCAATCCTCAATCTTCAACCCTCAACCCTCAGTCCTCAAACCTCAATCCGGAATCCTCAATCCTGAATCCTCAATCCTCAATCCTCAATCTTCAATACTCAGACCCCAATCCTCAACATTCAATCCTCAATCCTCAATCCTCAATCCTCAATCCTCAATCGTCAGTCTTCAATCCTCAATACTCAATCTTCAATCCTCAATCCTCAATCCTCAAACCTCAATCCTCAATCCTCAATCCTCAATCTTCAATCCTCAATACTCAATCTATAATCTTCAATCCTCAATCCTCAATCCTGAATCCTCATTCTTCAATCCTCAATACCCAATCCTCAATCTACAATCCTCAATCCTGAATCCACAATTCTCAATCCTCAATCCTCAATCCTCAGACCTCAAACATCAATATTCAACCCTCAGTCCTCTCCTCAAACCACAACCCTCAATCCTCAATCCTTAATATTCAATCATCAATATTCAATCTTCAACTCTCAATCTTCAATCCTCAATTCTCAGTCACCAATCCCCAATCTTCAATACTCAATAATCAATCTCCAATCCTAGATCCTCAATCCCCAGTCCTCAATCCTTAATACTCAATCTTCAATCATCAATCCCCAGTCCTCAATCTTCAATCCTCAATACTCAATCTTCAATCCACAATCCTCAATCCTCAAACCTCAATCCTCAATCCTCAATCCTCAATCTTCAATCCTCAATACTCAATGTGCAATCTTCAATCCTCAATCCTCAATCCTCAATCCTCATTCTTCAATCCTCAATACTCAATCTTCAATCCTCAATCCTCAATCATCAATCCTCAATCCTCAATCCTCAATCCTCAATCCTCAATCCTCAATCTTCAGTCCACAATACTCAATCTTGTATCCTCTATCCTCAATCCTCAACCCTCAGACCTCATCCTCAATCCTCAATTCTCAATCCTCAATGCTCAATCTTCAATCCTCAATACTCAATCTTCAATCCTCAATCTTCAGTCCTCAATTCTCAATCTTCAATCCTCAATCCTCAATCCTCGATCCTCAATCCTCAATCCTCAATCGTCAATCTCCAATCCTGAATACTCAATCTTCAATACTCAATCCTCAATACCCAATCCTCAATCCTGATTCTTCAATCCTCAGTACCCAATCCTCAATCTTCAATCCTCAATCCTCAATCCTCAATTCCCAATCCTCAATCCTCAGTCCTCAGTCCTCAAACCTCAATCCTCAACCGTCAGCCCTCATCCTCAATCCTCAACACTCAATCCTCAATCCTCAATCCTCATTCTTCAATCCGCAATACCCAATCCTCAATCCTCAATCTTCAATCCTCAATCCTCAATCCTCAATACTCAATCCTCAATCCTCAGTCCTCAGTCCTCAAACCTCAACCCTCATCCCTCAGCCCTCATCCTCAATCCTCAACCCTCAATCCTCAATCCTCAGTACTCAATCCTCAATCTTCAATCCTCAAACCTCATTCCTCAGCAGTCAGTCCTCGTCCTCAATCCTCAACCCTCAATCCTCAATCCTCAATCCTCAATCTTCAATACTCAATCCTCAATCCTCAAACCTCAATCCTCAGCCCTCAGTCCTCATCCTCAATTCTCAATCCTCAATCCTCAAACCTCAATCCTCAACCGTCAGTCCTCGTCCTCAATCCTCAACCCTCAATCCTCAATCCTCAACCTTCAATCATCAATACTCAATCTTCAATCTTCAATCTTCAACCCTCAATCCTCAATCCTCAACCCTCAATCCTCAATCCTCAATCCTCAATCCTCAATATTCAACACACAACCCTCAACCATCAATCCTCAATACTCAACCATCAATCCTCAATTCTCAATACTCAGTAGAATATCCTGAATTCTCAGGATTCAATACTCAAACCTCAATCCTCAACCTTCAGCCCTCATCCTCCATCCTCAATCCTCAATCCTTAATCCCCAATATACAATCCTCAATACTCAATCTTCAATCCACAATCCTCAATCCTCAATCCTCAATCCTCAATCCTCAGTCATCAATACTCAATCTTCAATACTCAATGCTCAATCCTCAATCCTCAATCCTCAATCCTCAAGCCTCAATCCTTAATACTCAATCTTCAATCATCAATCCCCAGTCCTCAACCTTCAATCCTCAATCCTCAATCCTCAAACCTCAATCCTCAATCCTCAATCCTCAATCCTCAATCTTCAATCCTCAATACTCAATCTATAATCTTCAATCCTCAATCCTCAATCCTGAATCCTCATTCTTCAATCCTCAATACCCAATCCTCAATCTACAATCCTCAATCCTGAATCCACAATTCTCAATCCTCAATCCTCAATCCTCAGACCTCAAACATCAATATTCAACCCTCAGTCCTCTCCTCAAACCACAACCCTCAATCCTCAATCCTTAATATTCAATCATCAATATTCAATCTTCAACTCTCAATCTTCAATCCTCAATTCTCAGTCACCAATCCCCAATCTTCAATACTCAATAATCAATCTCCAATCCTAGATCCTCAATCCCCAGTCCTCAATCCTTAATACTCAATCTTCAATCATCAATCCCCAGTCCTCAATCTTCAATCCTCAATACTCAATCTTCAATCCACAATCCTCAATCCTCAAACCTCAATCCTCAATCCTCAATCCTCAATCTTCAATCCTCAATACTCAATGTGCAACCTTCAATCCTCAATCCTCAATCCTCAATCCTCATTCTTCAATCCTCAATACTCAATCTTCAATCCTCAATCCTCAATCATCAATCCTCAATCCTCAATCCTCAATCCTCAATCCTCAATCCTCAATCTTCAGTCCACAATACTCAATCTTGAATCCTCTATCCTCAATCCTCAACCCTCAGACCTCATCCTCAATCCTCAATTCTCAATCCTCAATGCTCAATCTTCAATCCTCAATACTCAATCTTCAATCCTCAATCTTCAGTCCTCAATTCTCAATCTTCAATCCTCAATCCTCAATCCTCGATCCTCAATCCTCAATCCTCAATCGTCAATCTCCAATCCTGAATACTCAATCTTCAATACTCAATCCTCAATACCCAATCCTCAATCCTGATTCTTCAATCCTCAGTACCCAATCCTCAATCTTCAATCCTCAATCCTCAATCCTCAATTCCCAATCCTCAATCCTCAGTCCTCAGTCCTCAAACCTCAATCCTCAACCGTCAGCCCTCATCCTCAATCCTCAACACTCAATCCTCAATCCTCAATCCTCATTCTTCAATCCGCAATACCCAATCCTCAATCCTCAATCTTCAATCCTCAATCCTCAATCCTCAATACTCAATCCTCAATCCTCAGTCCTCAGTCCTCAAACCTCAACCCTCATCCCTCAGCCCTCATCCTCAATCCTCAACCCTCAATCCTCAATCCTCAGTACTCAATCCTCAATCTTCAATCCTCAAACCTCAATCCTCAGCAGTCAGTCCTCGTCCTCAATCCTCAACCCTCAATCCTCAATCCTCAATCCTCAATCTTCAATACTCAATCCTCAATCCTCAAACCTCAATCCTCAGCCCTCAGCCCTCATCCTCAATTCTCAATCCTCAATCCTCAAACCTCAATCCTCAACCGTCAGTCCTCGTCCTCAATCCTCAACCCTCAATCCTCAATCCTCAATCTTCAATCATCAATACTCAATCTTCAATCTTCAATCTTCAACCCTCAATCCTCAATCGTCAACCCTCAATCCTCAATCCTCAATCCTCAATCCTCAATATTCAACACACAACCCTCAACCATCAATCCTCAATACTCAACCATCAATCCTCAATTCTCAATACTCAGTAGAATATCCTGAATTCTCAGGATTCAATACTCAAACCTCAATCCTCAACCTTCAGCCCTCATCCTCCATCCTCAATCCTCAATCCTTAATCCCCAATATACAATCCTCAATACTCAATCTTCAATCCACAATCCTCAATCCTCAATCCTCAATCCTCAATCCTCAGTCATCAATACTCAATCTTCAATACTCAATCCTCAATCCTCAATCCTCAATCCTCAATCCTCAAGCCTCAATCATCATTCCTCAAACCTCAATCCTCAACCCTCAATCCTCATCCTCAAGTATGAATTCTCAATCCTCAATCATCAATCCTCAATCTTCAATCCTCAATAATCAATCTCCAATCCTAGATACTCAATCCCCAATCTTCAATCCTTAATCCTCAATCTTGAATCCTCATTCCCCAGTCCTGAATCTTCAATCCTCAATGCCCAATACTCTATCCTAGATCCTCAGTCCTCAATCCTCAATCCTCAATCCTCCAACCTCAATTCTGAATTCTCAATCCTGAATCCTCAATCTTCAGCCCTCAGTCCTCAACAATCAATTGCCAATCCTCAATCCTCAATATAATATCATCAATTCACAGCTTTCAATACTCAATGCTCAATCTGCAATCTTCAAATCTCTATCCACAAACATCAATTCTCATCACTCAACCCTCAACACTCAGTCCTCAATGTTCAACCCTCAATCTTCAATCCTCAATCATCAATCCTCAATCCTCAATCCTCAAACCTCAATCCTCAACCCTCAGTCCTCATCCTCAATTCTCAATTCTCAATCCTCAATCCATAATCCTCAACACTCAATCTTCAATCCTCAATCCTCAATCATCAATCCTCAATCCTCAATCCTCAATCCTCAACCCTCAATGCTCAATCCTCAATCCTCAATCGTCAATCCTCAATAACCAACCTGCAATCCTAGATTCTCAATCCCCAATCCTCAATCCTTAATCCTCAATATTCAATCCTCAATCCCCAGTCCTCAATCTTCAATCCTGAACGTTCAATCCTCAATCCTCAATCCTCAGTCCACAATCCTCAATCCTCAATATTCAACACACAACCCTCAACCATCAATCCTAAATACTCAACCATCAATCCTCAATACTCAACCATCAATCCTCAATTCTCAATACTCAATTGAATATCCTGAATTCTCATGGTTCAATACTCAATCCACAATATTCAATAATCAGATCTCAATCCTCAAACATCAATTCTCTACACTCAATCCTCAACACTCAGTCCTCTCTCTTCAATCCTCCATCATCAATCCTCAATCCTCAATCCTCATGCGTCAATCCACGATCCTCAATCCACAACCCTCAATCCGCAACCCTCAATCCTCAATCCTCAATCTTCAATCGTCAATACTCAATCTTCAATCCTCAATCCTCAATACTCAATCCTCAATCCTCAATCCTCAATCCTCAATCTTCAACCCTCAACCCTCAGTCCTCAAACCTCAATCCGGAATCCTCAATCCTGAATCCTCAATCCTCAATCCTCAATCTTCAATACTCAGAACCCAATCCTCAACATTCAATCCTCAATCCTCAATCCTCAATCCTCAATCCTCAATCCACAATCCTCAGTCCTCAGTCCTCAAACCTCAACCGTCAACCCTCAGTCATCAATCCTCAATCTTCAATACTCAATCGTCAATCCTCAGTCCTCAATCCTCAATCCTCAATCCTAGTTCCTCAAACCTCAATCCTCAACCCTCAGTCCTCATCCTCAATCCTCAATTCTCAATGCTCAGTCCCCAATACTCAATCCTCAACCCTCAATGCTCAATCCTCAATCCTCAATCTTCGATCCTCAATAACCAACCTCCAATCCTAGATTCTCAATCCCCAATCCTCAATCCTTAATCCTCAATATTCAATCCTCAATCCCCAGTCCTCAATCTTCAATCCTCAACGTTCAATCCTCAATCCTCAATCCTCAGTCCACAATCCTCAATCCTCAATCCTCAAACCTCAATCCTCAACCGTCAGTCCTCATCCTCAATCCTCAACACTCAATCCTCAATACTCAATCTTCAATCATCAATACTCAGTCTTCAATCCTCAAACCTCAATCCTCAATCCTCAATCCTCAATCCTCAATATTCAACACACAACCCTCAACCATCTATCCTAAATACTCAACCATCAATCCTCAATACTCAACCATCAATCCTCAATTCTCAATACTCAATAGAATATCCTGAATTCTCATGGTTCAATACTCAATCCACGATATTCAATAATCAGATCTCAATCCTCAAACATCAATTCTCTACACTCAATCCTCAACACTCAGTCGTCTCTCTTCAATCCTCCATCATCAATCCTCAATCCTCAATCCTCATGCGTCAATCCACGATCCTCAATCCACAACCCTCAATCCGCAACCCTCAATCCTCAATCCTCAATCTTCAATCGTCAATCCTCAATCTTCAATCCTCAATCCTCAATACTCAATCCTCAATCCTCAATCCTCAATCCTCAATCTTCAACCCTCAACCCTCAGTCCTCAAACCTCAATCCGGAATCCTCAATCCTGAATCCTCAATCCTCAATCCTCAATCTTCAATACTCAGACCCCAATCCTCAACATTCAATCCTCAATCCTCAATCTTCAATCCTCAATTCTCAATCCTCAATCCTCATTGTTCAACCCTCAATCCTCAATCCTCAATCTTCAATCCTCAATCTTCAATCCTCAATACTGAATGTTCAATCGTCAATCCTCAATCCTCAATCCTAATTCCTCAATCCTCAATCCTCAATCTTCAATCCTCAGACCTCAAACATCAATACCCAACCCTCAGTCCTCGTCCTCAATACACAACCCTCAATCCTCGATCCTCAATCTTCAATCATCAATATTCAATCTTGAATCCTGAATCCTCAATACTCAATACTCAATCCTCTATCCACAATGTTCAATCCTCAATACCCAATCCTCAATCATCAATCCTCAATCCTCAATCCTCAATTCTCAATCCTCAATCCTCATTCTTCAATCATCAATACCCAATCCTCAATCCTCAATATTCAATCCTCAATACTAAATTTTTAATCCTCAATCATCAATCCTCAATCCTCAATCCTCAATCTTCAATACTCAGACCCCAATCCTCAACATTCAATCCTCAATACTCAATCCTCTATCCACAATGTTCAATCCTCATTCTTCAATCCTCAATACCCAATCCTCAATCCTCAATATTCAATCCTCAATACTCAATCTTCAATCCTCAATCCTCAATCCTCAATCCTCAATCCTCAATCTTCAATACTCAGTCCCCAATCCTCAACATTCAATCCTCAATCCTCAATCCTCAATCCTCAATCTTCAATACTCAATCGTCAATCCTCAGTCCTCAATCCTCAATCCTCAATCCTAGTTCCTCAAACCTCAATCCTCAACCCTCAGTCCTCATCCTCAATCCTCAATTCTCAATGCTCAGTCCTCAATCCTCAATCCTCAACCCTCAATGCTCAATCCTCAATCCTCAATCTTCAATCCTCAATAACCAACCTCCAATCCTAGATTCTCAATCCCCAATCCTCAATCCTTAATCCTCAATATTCAATCCTCAATCCCCAGTCCTCAATCATCAATCCTCAACGTTCAATCCTCAATCCTCAATCCTCAGTCCACAATCCTCAATCCTCAATATTCAACACACAACCCTCAACCATCAATCCTAAATACTCAACCATCAATCCTCAATACTCAACCATCAATCCTCAATTCTCAATACTCAATTGAATATCCTGAATTCTCATGGTTCAATACTCAATCCACAATATTCAATAATCAGATCTCAATCCTCAAACATCAATTCTCTACACTCAATCCTCTGCACTCAGTCCTCTCTCTTCAATCCTCCATCATCAATCCTCAATCCTCAATCCTCATGCGTCAATCCACGATCCTCAATCCACAACCCTCAATCCGCAACCCTCAATCCTCAATCCTCAATCTTCAATCGTCAATACTCAATCTTCAATCCTCAATCCTCAATACTCAATCCTCAATCCTCAATCCTCAATCCTCAATCTTCAACCCTCAACCCTCAGTCCTCAAACCTCAATCCGGAATCCTCAATCCTGAATCCTCAATCCTCAATCCTCAATCTTCAATACTCAGACCCCAATCCTCAACATTCAATCCTCAATCCTCAATCCTCAATCCTCAATCCTCAATCGTCAGTCTTCAATCCTCAATACTCAATCTTCAATCCTCAATCCTCAATCCTCAATCCTCAAACCTCAATCCTCAATCCTCAATCCTCAATCTTCAATCCTCAATACTCAATCTATAATCTTCAATCCTCAATCCTCAATCCTGAATCCTCATTCTTCAATCCTCAATACCCAATCCTCAATCTACAATCCTCAATCCTGAATCCACAATTCTCAATCCTCAATCCTCAATCCTCAGACCTCAAACATCAA
Source organism: Calliopsis andreniformis (assembly GCF_051401765.1). Taxonomy (NCBI): domain Eukaryota; kingdom Metazoa; phylum Arthropoda; class Insecta; order Hymenoptera; family Andrenidae; genus Calliopsis; species Calliopsis andreniformis. The sequence goes on along the minus strand of NW_027480455.1, from coordinate 2,538,950 downwards.
TATTCAACCCTCAGTCCTCTCCTCAAACCACAACCCTCAATCCTCAATCCTTAATATTCAATCATCAATATTCAATCTTCAACTCTCAATCTTCAATCCTCAATTCTCAGTCACCAATCCCCAATCTTCAATACTCAATAATCAATCTCCAATCCTAGATCCTCAATCCCCAGTCCTCAATCCTTAATACTCAATCTTCAATCATCAATCCCCAGTCCTCAATCTTCAATCCTCAATACTCAATCTTCAATCCACAATCCTCAATCCTCAAACCTCAATCCTCAATCCTCAATCCTCAATCTTCAATCCTCAATACTCAATGTGCAATCTTCAATCCTCAATCCTCAATCCTCAATCCTCATTCTTCAATCCTCAATACTCAATCTTCAATCCTCAATCCTCAATCATCAATCCTCAATCCTCAATCCTCAATCCTCAATCCTCAATCCTCAATCTTCAGTCCACAATACTCAATCTTGAATCCTCTATCCTCAATCCTCAACCCTCAGACCTCATCCTCAATCCTCAATTCTCAATCCTCAATGCTCAATCTTCAATCCTCAATACTCAATCTTCAATCCTCAATCTTCAGTCCTCAATTCTCAATCTTCAATCCTCAATCCTCAATCCTCGATCCTCAATCCTCAATCCTCAATCGTCAATCTCCAATCCTGAATACTCAATCTTCAATACTCAATCCTCAATACCCAATCCTCAATCCTGATTCTTCAATCCTCAGTACCCAATCCTCAATCTTCAATCCTCAATCCTCAATCCTCAATTCCCAATCCTCAATCCTCAGTCCTCAGTCCTCAAACCTCAATCCTCAACCGTCAGCCCTCATCCTCAATCCTCAACACTCAATCCTCAATCCTCAATCCTCATTCTTCAATCCGCAATACCCAATCCTCAATCCTCAATCTTCAATCCTCAATCCTCAATCCTCAATACTCAATCCTCAATCCTCAGTCCTCAGTCCTCAAACCTCAACCCTCATCCCTCAGCCCTCATCCTCAATCCTCAACCCTCAATCCTCAATCCTCAGTACTCAATCCTCAATCTTCAATCCTCAAACCTCAATCCTCAGCAGTCAGTCCTCGTCCTCAATCCTCAACCCTCAATCCTCAATCCTCAATCCTCAATCTTCAATACTCAATCCTCAATCCTCAAACCTCAATCCTCAGCCCTCAGTCCTCATCCTCAATTCTCAATCCTCAATCCTCAAACCTCAATCCTCAACCGTCAGTCCTCGTCCTCAATCCTCAACCCTCAATCCTCAATCCTCAACCTTCAATCATCAATACTCAATCTTCAATCTTCAATCTTCAACCCTCAATCCTCAATCCTCAACCCTCAATCCTCAATCCTCAATCCTCAATCCTCAATATTCAACACACAACCCTCAACCATCAATCCTCAATACTCAACCATCAATCCTCAATTCTCAATACTCAGTAGAATATCCTGAATTCTCAGGATTCAATACTCAAACCTCAATCCTCAACCTTCAGCCCTCATCCTCCATCCTCAATCCTCAATCCTTAATCCCCAATATACAATCCTCAATACTCAATCTTCAATCCACAATCCTCAATCCTCAATCCTCAATCCTCAATCCTCAGTCATCAATACTCAATCTTCAATACTCAATGCTCAATCCTCAATCCTCAATCCTCAATCCTCAAGCCTCAATCCTTAATACTCAATCTTCAATCATCAATCCCCAGTCCTCAATCTTCAATCCTCAATCCTCAATCCTCAAACCTCAATCCTCAATCCTCAATCCTCAATCCTCAATCTTCAATCCTCAATACTCAATCTATAATCTTCAATCCTCAATCCTCAATCCTGAATCCTCATTCTTCAATCCTCAATACCCAATCCTCAATCTACAATCCTCAATCCTGAATCCACAATTCTCAATCCTCAATCCTCAATCCTCAGACCTCAAACATCAATATTCAACCCTCAGTCCTCTCCTCAAACCACAACCCTCAATCCTCAATCCTTAATATTCAATCATCAATATTCAATCTTCAACTCTCAATCTTCAATCCTCAATTCTCAGTCACCAATCCCCAATCTTCAATACTCAATAATCAATCTCCAATCCTAGATCCTCAATCCCCAGTCCTCAATCCTTAATACTCAATCTTCAATCATCAATCCCCAGTCCTCAATCTTCAATCCTCAATACTCAATCTTCAATCCACAATCCTCAATCCTCAAACCTCAATCCTCAATCCTCAATCCTCAATCTTCAATCCTCAATACTCAATGTGCAATCTTCAATCCTCAATCCTCAATCCTCAATCCTCATTCTTCAATCCTCAATACTCAATCTTCAATCCTCAATCCTCAATCATCAATCCTCAATCCTCAATCCTCAATCCTCAATCCTCAATCCTCAATCTTCAGTCCACAATACTCAATCTTGAATCCTCTATCCTCAATCCTCAACCCTCAGACCTCATCCTCAATCCTCAATTCTCAATCCTCAATGCTCAATCTTCAATCCTCAATACTCAATCTTCAATCCTCAATCTTCAGTCCTCAATTCTCAATCTTCAATCCTCAATCCTCAATCCTCGATCCTCAATCCTCAATCCTCAATCGTCAATCTCCAATCCTGAATACTCAATCTTCAATACTCAATCCTCAATACCCAATCCTCAATCCTGATTCTTCAATCCTCAGTACCCAATCCTCAATCTTCAATCCTCAATCCTCAATCCTCAATTCCCAATCCTCAATCCTCAGTCCTCAGTCCTCAAACCTCAATCCTCAACCGTCAGCCCTCATCCTCAATCCTCAACACTCAATCCTCAATCCTCAATCCTCATTCTTCAATCCGCAATACCCAATCCTCAATCCTCAATCTTCAATCCTCAATCCTCAATCCTCAATACTCAATCCTCAATCCTCAGTCCTCAGTCCTCAAACCTCAACCCTCATCCCTCAGCCCTCATCCTCAATCCTCAACCCTCAATCCTCAATCCTCAGTACTCAATCCTCAATCTTCAATCCTCAAACCTCAATCCTCAGCAGTCAGTCCTCGTCCTCAATCCTCAACCCTCAATCCTCAATCCTCAATCCTCAATCTTCAATACTCAATCCTCAATCCTCAAACCTCAATCCTCAGCCCTCAGCCCTCATCCTCAATTCTCAATCCTCAATCCTCAAACCTCAATCCTCAACCGTCAGTCCTCGTCCTCAATCCTCAACCCTCAATCCTCAATCCTCAATCTTCAATCATCAATACTCAATCTTCAATCTTCAATCTTCAACCCTCAATCCTCAATCGTCAACCCTCAATCCTCAATCCTCAATCCTCAATCCTCAATATTCAACACACAACCCTCAACCATCAATCCTCAATACTCAACCATCAATCCTCAATTCTCAATACTCAGTAGAATATCCTGAATTCTCAGGATTCAATACTCAAACCTCAATCCTCAACCTTCAGCCCTCATCCTCCATCCTCAATCCTCAATCCTTAATCCCCAATATACAATCCTCAATACTCAATCTTCAATCCACAATCCTCAATCCTCAATCCTCAATCCTCAATCCTCAGTCATCAATACTCAATCTTCAATACTCAATCCTCAATCCTCAATCCTCAATCCTCAATCCTCAAGCCTCAATCATCATTCCTCAAACCTCAATCCTCAACCCTCAATCCTCATCCTCAAGTATGAATTCTCAATCCTCAATCATCAATCCTCAATCTTCAATCCTCAATAATCAATCTCCAATCCTAGATACTCAATCCCCAATCTTCAATCCTTAATCCTCAATCTTGAATCCTCATTCCCCAGTCCTGAATCTTCAATCCTCAATGCCCAATACTCTATCCTAGATCCTCAGTCCTCAATCCTCAATCCTCAATCCTCCAACCTCAATTCTGAATTCTCAATCCTGAATCCTCAATCTTCAGCCCTCAGTCCTCAACAATCAATTGCCAATCCTCAATCCTCAATATAATATCATCAATTCACAGCTTTCAATACTCAATGCTCAATCTGCAATCTTCAAATCTCTATCCACAAACATCAATTCTCATCACTCAACCCTCAACACTCAGTCCTCAATGTTCAACCCTCAATCTTCAATCCTCAATCATCAATCCTCAATCCTCAATCCTCAAACCTCAATCCTCAACCCTCAGTCCTCATCCTCAATTCTCAATTCTCAATCCTCAATCCATAATCCTCAACACTCAATCTTCAATCCTCAATCCTCAATCATCAATCCTCAATCCTCAATCCTCAATCCTCAACCCTCAATGCTCAATCCTCAATCCTCAATCGTCAATCCTCAATAACCAACCTGCAATCCTAGATTCTCAATCCCCAATCCTCAATCCTTAATCCTCAATATTCAATCCTCAATCCCCAGTCCTCAATCTTCAATCCTGAACGTTCAATCCTCAATCCTCAATCCTCAGTCCACAATCCTCAATCCTCAATATTCAACACACAACCCTCAACCATCAATCCTAAATACTCAACCATCAATCCTCAATACTCAACCATCAATCCTCAATTCTCAATACTCAATTGAATATCCTGAATTCTCATGGTTCAATACTCAATCCACAATATTCAATAATCAGATCTCAATCCTCAAACATCAATTCTCTACACTCAATCCTCAACACTCAGTCCTCTCTCTTCAATCCTCCATCATCAATCCTCAATCCTCAATCCTCATGCGTCAATCCACGATCCTCAATCCACAACCCTCAATCCGCAACCCTCAATCCTCAATCCTCAATCTTCAATCGTCAATACTCAATCTTCAATCCTCAATCCTCAATACTCAATCCTCAATCCTCAATCCTCAATCCTCAATCTTCAACCCTCAACCCTCAGTCCTCAAACCTCAATCCGGAATCCTCAATCCTGAATCCTCAATCCTCAATCCTCAATCTTCAATACTCAGAACCCAATCCTCAACATTCAATCCTCAATCCTCAATCCTCAATCCTCAATCCTCAATCCACAATCCTCAGTCCTCAGTCCTCAAACCTCAACCGTCAACCCTCAGTCATCAATCCTCAATCTTCAATACTCAATCGTCAATCCTCAGTCCTCAATCCTCAATCCTCAATCCTAGTTCCTCAAACCTCAATCCTCAACCCTCAGTCCTCATCCTCAATCCTCAATTCTCAATGCTCAGTCCCCAATACTCAATCCTCAACCCTCAATGCTCAATCCTCAATCCTCAATCTTCAATCCTCAATAACCAACCTCCAATCCTAGATTCTCAATCCCCAATCCTCAATCCTTAATCCTCAATATTCAATCCTCAATCCCCAGTCCTCAATCTTCAATCCTCAACGTTCAATCCTCAATCCTCAATCCTCAGTCCACAATCCTCAATCCTCAATCCTCAAACCTCAATCCTCAACCGTCAGTCCTCATCCTCAATCCTCAACACTCAATCCTCAATACTCAATCTTCAATCATCAATACTCAGTCTTCAATCCTCAAACCTCAATCCTCAATCCTCAATCCTCAATCCTCAATATTCAACACACAACCCTCAACCATCTATCCTAAATACTCAACCATCAATCCTCAATACTCAACCATCAATCCTCAATTCTCAATACTCAATAGAATATCCTGAATTCTCATGGTTCAATACTCAATCCACGATATTCAATAATCAGATCTCAATCCTCAAACATCAATTCTCTACACTCAATCCTCAACACTCAGTCGTCTCTCTTCAATCCTCCATCATCAATCCTCAATCCTCAATCCTCATGCGTCAATCCACGATCCTCAATCCACAACCCTCAATCCGCAACCCTCAATCCTCAATCCTCAATCTTCAATCGTCAATACTCAATCTTCAATCCTCAATCCTCAATACTCAATCCTCAATCCTCAATCCTCAATCCTCAATCTTCAACCCTCAACCCTCAGTCCTCAAACCTCAATCCGGAATCCTCAATCCTGAATCCTCAATCCTCAATCCTCAATCTTCAATACTCAGACCCCAATCCTCAACATTCAATCCTCAATCCTCAATCCTCAATCCTCAATCCTCAATCGTCAGTTTTCAATCCTCAATACTCAATCTTCAATCCTCAATCCTCAATCCTCAAACCTCAATCCTCAATCCTCAATCCTCAATCTTCAATCCTCAATACTCAATCTATAATCTTCAATCCTCAATCCTCAATCCTGAATCCTCATTCTTCAATCCTCAATACCCAATCCTCAATCTACAATCCTCAATCCTGAATCCACAATTCTCAATCCTCAATCCTCAATCCTCAGACCTCAAACATCAATATTCAACCCTCAGTCCTCTCCTCAAACCACAACCCTCAATCCTCAATCCTTAATATTCAATCATCAATATTCAATCTTCAACTCTCAATCTTCAATCCTCAATTCTCAGTCACCAATCCCCAATCTTCAATACTCAATAATCAATCTCCAATCCTAGATCCTCAATCCCCAGTCCTCAATCCTTAATACTCAATCTTCAATCATCATTCCCCAGTCCTCAATCTTCAATCCTCAATACTCAATCTTCAATCCACAATCCTCAATCCTCAAACCTCAATCCTCAATCCTCAATCCTCAATCTTCAATCCTCAATACTCAATGTGCAATCTTCAATCCTCAATCCTCAATCCTCAATCCTCATTCTTCAATCCTCAATACTCAATCTTCAATCCTCAATCCTCAATCATCAATCCTCAATCCTCAATCCTCAATCCTCAATCCTCAATCCTCAATCTTCAGTCCACAATACTCAATCTTGAATCCTCTATCCTCAATCCTCAACCCTCAGACCTCATCCTCAATCCTCAATTCTCAATCCTCAATGCTCAATCTTCAATCCTCAATACTCAATCTTCAATCCTCAATCTTCAGTCCTCAATTCTCAATCTTCAATCCTCAATCCTCAATCCTCGATCCTCAATCCTCAATCCTCAATCGTCAATCTCCAATCCTGAATACTCAATCTTCAATACTCAATCCTCAATACCCAATCCTCAATCCTGATTCTTCAATCCTCAGTACCCAATCCTCAATCTTCAATCCTCAATCCTCAATCCTCAATTCCCAATCCTCAATCCTCAGTCCTCAGTCCTCAAACCTCAATCCTCAACCGTCAGCCCTCATCCTCAATCCTCAACACTCAATCCTCAATCCTCAATCCTCATTCTTCAATCCGCAATACCCAATCCTCAATCCTCAATCTTCAATCCTCAATCCTCAATCCTCAATACTCAATCCTCAATCCTCAGTCCTCAGTCCTCAAACCTCAACCCTCATCCCTCAGCCCTCATCCTCAATCCTCAACCCTTAATCCTCAATCCTCAGTACTCAATCCTCAATCTTCAATCCTCAAACCTCAATCCTCAGCAGTCAGTCCTCGTCCTCAATCCTCAACCCTCAATCCTCAATCCTCAATCCTCAATCTTCAATACTCAATCCTCAATCCTCAAACCTCAATCCTCAGCCCTCAGTCCTCATCCTCAATTCTCAATCCTCAATCCTCAAACCTCAATCCTCAACCGTCAGTCCTCGTCCTCAATCCTCAACCCTCAATCCTCAATCCTCAACCTTCAATCATCAATACTCAATCTTCAATCTTCAATCTTCAACCCTCAATCCTCAATCCTCAACCCTCAATCCTCAATCCTCAATCCTCAATCCTCAATATTCAACACACAACCCTCAACCATCAATCCTCAATACTCAACCATCAATCCTCAATTCTCAATACTCAGTAGAATATCCTGAATTCTCAGGATTCAATACTCAAACCTCAATCCTCAACCTTCAGCCCTCATCCTCCATCCTCAATCCTCAATCCTTAATCCCCAATATACAATCCTCAATACTCAATCTTCAATCCACAATCCTCAATCCTCAATCCTCAATCCTCAATCCTCAGTCATCAATACTCAATCTTCAATACTCAATGCTCAATCCTCAATCCTCAATCCTCAATCCTCAAGCCTCAATCCTTAATACTCAATCTTCAATCATCAATCCCCAGTCCTCAATCTTCAATCCTCAATCCTCAATCCTCAAACCTCAATCCTCAATCCTCAATCCTCAATCCTCAATCTTCAATCCTCAATACTCAATCTATAATCTTCAATCCTCAATCCTCAATCCTGAATCCTCATTCTTCAATCCTCAATACCCAATCCTCAATCTACAATCCTCAATCCTGAATCCACAATTCTCAATCCTCAATCCTCAATCCTCAGACCTCAAACATCAATATTCAACCCTCAGTCCTCTCCTCAAACCACAACCCTCAATCCTCAATCCTTAATATTCAATCATCAATATTCAATCTTCAACTCTCAATCTTCAATCCTCAATTCTCAGTCACCAATCCCCAATCTTCAATACTCAATAATCAATCTCCAATCCTAGATCCTCAATCCCCAGTCCTCAATCCTTAATACTCAATCTTCAATCATCAATCCCCAGTCCTCAATCTTCAATCCTCAATACTCAATCTTCAATCCACAATCCTCAATCCTCAAACCTCAATCCTCAATCCTCAATCCTCAATCTTCAATCCTCAATACTCAATGTGCAATCTTCAATCCTCAATCCTCAATCCTCAATCCTCATTCTTCAATCCTCAATACTCAATCTTCAATCCTCAATCCTCAATCATCAATCCTCAATCCTCAATCCTCAATCCTCAATCCTCAATCCTCAATCTTCAGTCCACAATACTCAATCTTGAATCCTCTATCCTCAATCCTCAACCCTCAGACCTCATCCTCAATCCTCAATTCTCAATCCTCAATGCTCAATCTTCAATCCTCAATACTCAATCTTCAATCCTCAATCTTCAGTCCTCAATTCTCAATCTTCAATCCTCAATCCTCAATCCTCGATCCTCAATCCTCAATCCTCAATCGTCAATCTCCAATCCTGAATACTCAATCTTCAATACTCAATCCTCAATACCCAATCCTCAATCCTGATTCTTCAATCCTCAGTACCCAATCCTCAATCTTCAATCCTCAATCCTCAATCCTCAATTCCCAATCCTCAATCCTCAGTCCTCAGTCCTCAAACCTCAATCCTCAACCGTCAGCCCTCATCCTCAATCCTCAACACTCAATCCTCAATCCTCAATCCTCATTCTTCAATCCGCAATACCCAATCCTCAATCCTCAATCTTCAATCCTCAATCCTCAATCCTCAATACTCAATCCTCAATCCTCAGTCCTCAGTCCTCAAACCTCAACCCTCATCCCTCAGCCCTCATCCTCAATCCTCAACCCTCAATCCTCAATCCTCAGTACTCAATCCTCAATCTTCAATCCTCAAACCTCAATCCTCAGCAGTCAGTCCTCGTCCTCAATCCTCAACCCTCAATCCTCAATCCTCAATCCTCAATCTTCAATACTCAATCCTCAATCCTCAAACCTCAATCCTCAGCCCTCAGCCCTCATCCTCAATTCTCAATCCTCAATCCTCAAACCTCAATCCTCAACCGTCAGTCCTCGTCCTCAATCCTCAACCCTCAATCCTCAATCCTCAATCTTCAATCATCAATACTCAATCTTCAATCTTCAATCTTCAACCCTCAATCCTCAATCGTCAACCCTCAATCCTCAATCCTCAATCCTCAATCCTCAATATTCAACACACAACCCTCAACCATCAATCCTCAATACTCAACCATCAATCCTCAATTCTCAATACTCAGTAGAATATCCTGAATTCTCAGGATTCAATACTCAAACCTCAATCCTCAACCTTCAGCCCTCATCCTCCATCCTCAATCCTCAATCCTTAATCCCCAATATACAATCCTCAATACTCAATCTTCAATCCACAATCCTCAATCCTCAATCCTCAATACTCAATCCTCAATCCTCAAACCTCAATTTTCAATCCTCAATACTCAATCCTCAATCCTCAATCCTCAATCCTCAATCCTCAATCCTCAATCCTCAATCGTCAGTCCACAATCCTCAATACTCAATCTTCGATACTCAATCCTCAATCTTCAAACCTCAATCCTCAATCCTCAAACCTCAATCCTCAATCCTCAATCCTCAATCTTCAATCCTCAATCCTCAATCCTCAATCCTCAATCCTCAATCCTCAATCCTCAGGCATCAATCTTCAATCCTCAATCCTCAAACCTCAATCCTCAAACCTCAATCCTCATTATTCAACACACAATCCTCAATCATCAATCCACAATACTCAACCATCAATCCTCAATACTCAGTCTTCAATCCTCAATCCTCAATCCTCAATCCTCAATCCTGAATCCTCAATCCTCAATCTTCAATCCTCAATACTCAATCTTCAATCCTCAATCCTCAATCCTCAATCCTCAATCTTCAAACCTCAATCCTCAATCCTCAAACCTCAATCCTCAATCCTCAATCGTCAATCCTCAGTCCTCAATCCTCAATCCTCAATCCTCAATCCTCATTCTTCAATCCTCAATACCCAATCCTCAATCTTCAATCCTCAATCCTGAATCCACAATTCTCAATCCTCAATCCTCAATCCTCAGACCTCAAACATCAATACCCAACCCTCAGTCCTCGTCCTCAATACACAACCCTCAATCCTCGATCCTCAATCTTCAATCATCAATATTCAATCTTGAATCCTGAATCCTCAATCCTCAATACTCAATCCTCTATCCACAATGTTCAATACTCAATACCCAATCCTCAATCATCAATCCTCAATCCTCAATCCTCAATTCTCAATCCTCAATCCTCATTCTTCAATCATCAATACCCAATCCTCAATCCTCAATATTCAATCCTCAATACTAAATTTTCAATCCTCAATCCTCAATCCTCAATCCTCAATCCTCAATCCTCAGTCATCAATCATCAATCTTCAATACTCAATAATCAATCTCCAATCCTAGATCCTCAATCCCCAATCCTCAATCTTCAATCCTCAATCCTCAATCCTCAATTCTCAATCCTCAATCCTCATTCTTCAATCCTCAATACCCAATCCTCAATCCTCAATATTCAATCCTCAATACTCAATCTTCAATCCTCAATCCTCAATCCTCAATCCTCAATCCTCAATCCTCAATCCTCAGGCATCAAACGTCAATCTTCAATACTCAATAATCAATCACCAATCCTAGATCCTCAATCCCCAATCCTCAATCCTTAATCCTCAATCTTCAATCCTCAATCCCCAGTCCTCAATCTTCAATCCTCAATCCTCAATCCTCAAACCTCAATCCTCAATATTCAACACACAATACTCAACCATCAATCCACAATACTCAACCATCAATCCTCAATACTCAGTCTTCAATCCTCAATCCTCAATCCTCAATCCTCAATCCTGAATCCTCAATCCTCAATCTTCAATCCTCAATACTCAATCTTCAATCCTCAATCCTCAATCCTCAATCCTCAATCCTCAATCCTCACTCATCAATCCTCAACACCCAATCCTCAATCTTCAATCCTCAATCCTCAATCCTCAATTCTCAATCTTCAATCCTCAATCCTCAGACATCAAACATCAATACTCAGCCCTCAGTCCTCGTCCTCAATACACCACCCTCAATCCCCGATCCTCAATCTTCAACCATCAATATTCAATCTTGAATCCTGAATCCTCAAACCTCAATACTCAATCCTCTATCCACAATGTTCAATCCTCAATACCCAATCCTCAATCTTCAATCCTGAATCCTCAATCCTCAATTCTCAATCCTCAATCCTCATTCTTCAATCCTCAATACCCAATCCTCAATCCTCAATATTCAATCCTCAATACTCAGTCTTCAATCCTCAATCCTCAATCCTCAATCCTCAATCCTCATTCTTCAATACTCAGTCGCCAATCCTCAACATTCAATCCTCAATCCTCAATCCTCAATCCTCAATCCTCAATCCTCAATCCTCAGTCCTCAGTCCTCAAACCTCAACCGTCAACCCTCAGTCATCAATCCTCAATCTTCAATACTCAATCGTCAATCCTCAGTCGTCAATCCTCAATCCTCAATCCTCAATCCTCGTTCCTCAAACCTCAATCCACAACCCTCAGTCCTCATCCTCAATTCTCAATTCTCAATGCTCAGTCCTCAATCATCAATTCTCAACCCTCAATCCTCAATCCTCAATCCTCAATCTTCAATCCTCAATAACCAACCTCCAATCCTAGATCCTCAATCCCCAATCCTCAATCCTTAATCCTCAATCTTCAATCCTCAATCCCCAGTCCTCAATCTTCAATCCTCAATGTTCAATCCTCAATCCTCAATCCTCAGTCCACAATCCTCAATCCTCAATCCTCAAACCTCAATCCTCAACCGTCAGTCCTCATACTCAATCCTCAACCCTCAATCCTCAATCCTCAATCTTCAATCATCAATACTCAATCTTCAATCCTCAATCCTCAATCCTCAATCCTCAATCCTCAATCCTCAATATTCAACACACAACCCTCAGCCATCAATCCTCAATACTCAACCATCAATCCTCAATACTCAATCATCAATCCTCAATTCTCAAAACTCAATAGAATATCCTGAATTCTCATGGTTCAATACTCAATCCACAATATTCAATAATCAAATCTCAATCCTCAAACATCAATTCTCTACACTCAATCCTCAGCACTCAGTCCTCTCTCTTCAATCCTCCATCATCAATCCTCAATCCTCAATCCTCATGCGTCAATCCTCGATCTTCAATCCACAACCCTCAATCCTCGGTCCTCAAACCTCAATCCCGAATACTCAATCCTGAATCCTCAGTCTTCAGCCCTCAGTCCTCAACAATCAATCGTCAATCCTCAATCCTCAGACCTCAAACATCAATATTCAATCCTCAGTCCTCGTCCTCAGTCCGCAACCCTCAATCCTCAATCCTCAATCTTCAATCATCAATATTCAATCTTCAATCCTCAATACTCAATCCTCAATCCTCAATCCTCAATCCTCAATCTTCAATCCTCAATCCTCAATCCTCAATCCTCAATCCTCTATCCCCAGTCCTCTAACCTCAATCCTTAATCCTCAATCCTGAATCCTCAATGTTCAGCCCTCACTCCTCAACAATCAGTTGTCAATCCTCAATCCTCAATAGAATACCATCAATTCACAGTTTTCATTACTCAATACTCAATCTGCAATCTTCAAATCTCTACCCATAAACATCAATCCTCATCACTCAGCCCTCAACACTCAGTCCCCAATCCTCAATATTCAATCCTCAATTCTCAGTCCTCAATCCACAATCCTCAACCTTCAATCCTCAATACTCAGTCTTCAATGCTCAATCCTCAATCCTCAATCCTCAATCCTCAATCCTCACTCCTCATTCTTCAATCCGCAATACCCAATCCTCAATCCTCAATCCTCAATCCTCAATCCTCAATACTCAATCCTCAATCCTCAGTCCTCAGTCCTCAAATCTCAACCCTCAACCCTCGGCCCTCATCCTCAATCCTCAACCCTCAATCCTCAATCCTCAACCTTCTTCCTCAATACTCAATCTTCAATCCTCAATCCTCAGTCCTCAAACCTCAATTCTGAATTCTCAATCCTGAATCCTCAATCTTCAGCTCTCAGTCCTCAACAATCAGTTGTCAATCCTCAATCCTCAATAGAATATCCTCAATTCACAGCTTTCAATACTCAATACTCAATCTGCATTCTTCAAATCTCTATCCACAAACATGAATTCTCATCACTCAACCCTCAACACTCAGTCCTCAATGTTCAATCCTCAATCCTCAATTCTCAATCTTCAATCCTCAATACTGAATCTTCAATCCTCAATCCTCAATCCTCAATCCTCAATCCTCAATCCTCAATCCTCAATCCTCAATTTTCAATCCTCAACACTCAATCTTCAATCCTCAATCCTCAATCCTCAATCCTCAATCCTCATTCTTCAATCCGCAATACCCAATCCTCAATCTTCAATCCTCAATCCTCAATCCTCAATACTCAATCCTCAATCCTCAGTCCTCAGTCCTCAAATCTCAACCCTCAACCCTCGGCCCTCATCCTCAAACCTCAACCCTCAGTCCTCAATCCTCAACCTTCTTCCTCAATACTCAATCTTCAATCCTCAATCCTCAGTCCTCAAACCTCAATTCTGAATTCTCAATCCTGAATCCTCAATCTTCAGCCCTCAGTCCTCAACAATCAGTTGTCAATCCTCAATCCTCAATAGAATATCCTCAATTCACAGCTTTCAATACTCAATACTCAATCTGCATTCTTCAAATCTCTATCCACAAACATCAATTCTCATCACTCAACCCTCAACACTCAGTCCTCAATGTTCAATCCTCAATCCTCAATTCTCAATCTTCAATCCTCAATACTGAATCGTCAATCCTCAATCCTCAATCCTCAATCCTCAATCCTCAATCCTCAATCCTCAATCCTCAATTTTCTATCCTCAATACTCAATCTTCAATCCTCAATCCTCAATCCTCAATCCTCAACCCTCAATCGTCAGTCTTCAATCCTCAATACTCAATCTTCATTCCTTAATCCTCAATCCTCAAACCTCAATCCTCAATCCTCAATCCTCAATCTTCAATCCTCATTACTCAATCTGCAATCTTCAATCCTCAATCCTCAATCCTCAGTCCTCAATCCTCATTCTTCAATCCTCAACACCCAATCCTAAATCGTCAATCTTCAAACCTCAATCCTCAATCCTCAATCCTCGATCCTCAATCCTCAATCCTCAATCGTCAATCTCCAATCCTCAATACTCAATCTTCAATACTGAATCCTCAATCCCCAATCCTCAATCCTGATTCTTCAATCCTCAGTACCCAATCCTCAATCTTCAATCCTCAATTCTCAATCCTCAATCCTCATTGTTCAACCCTCAATCCTCAATCCTCAATCTTCAATCCTCAATCTTCAATCCTCAATACTGAATGTTCAATCGTCAATCCTCAATCCTCAATCCTAATTCCTCAATCCTCAATCCTCAATCTTCAATCCTCAGACCTCAAACATCAATACCCAACCCTCAGTCCTCGTCCTCAATACACAACCCTCAATCCTCGATCCTCAATCTTCAATCATCAATATTCAATCTTGAATCCTGAATCCTCAATACTCAATACTCAATCCTCTATCCACAATGTTCAATCCTCAATACCCAATCCTCAATCATCAATCCTCAATCCTCAATCCTCAATTCTCAATCCTCAATCCTCATTCTTCAATCATCAATACCCAATCCTCAATCCTCAATATTCAATCCTCAATACTAAATTTTTAATCCTCAATCATCAATCCTCAATCCTCAATCCTCAATCTTCAATACTCAGACCCCAATCCTCAACATTCAATCCTCAATACTCAATCCTCTATCCACAATGTTCAATCCTCATTCTTCAATCCTCAATACCCAATCCTCAATCCTCAATATTCAATCCTCAATACTCAATCTTCAATCCTCAATCCTCAATCCTCAATCCTCAATCCTCAATCTTCAATACTCAGTCCCCAATCCTCAACATTCAATCCTCAATCCTCAATCCTCAATCCTCAATCTTCAATACTCAATCGTCAATCCTCAGTCCTCAATCCTCAATCCTCAATCCTAGTTCCTCAAACCTCAATCCTCAACCCTCAGTCCTCATCCTCAATCCTCAATTCTCAATGCTCAGTCCTCAATCCTCAATCCTCAACCCTCAATGCTCAATCCTCAATCCTCAATCTTCAATCCTCAATAACCAACCTCCAATCCTAGATTCTCAATCCCCAATCCTCAATCCTTAATCCTCAATATTCAATCCTCAATCCCCAGTCCTCAATCATCAATCCTCAACGTTCAATCCTCAATCCTCAATCCTCAGTCCACAATCCTCAATCCTCAATATTCAACACACAACCCTCAACCATCAATCCTAAATACTCAACCATCAATCCTCAATACTCAACCATCAATCCTCAATTCTCAATACTCAATTGAATATCCTGAATTCTCATGGTTCAATACTCAATCCACAATATTCAATAATCAGATCTCAATCCTCAAACATCAATTCTCTACACTCAATCCTCAGCACTCAGTCCTCTCTCTTCAATCCTCCATCATCAATCCTCAATCCTCAATCCTCATGCGTCAATCCACGATCCTCAATCCACAACCCTCAATCCGCAACCCTCAATCCTCAATCCTCAATCTTCAATCGTCAATACTCAATCTTCAATCCTCAATCCTCAATACTCAATCCTCAATCCTCAATCCTCAATCCTCAATCTTCAACCCTCAACCCTCAGTCCTCAAACCTCAATCCGGAATCCTCAATCCTGAATCCTCAATCCTCAATCCTCAATCTTCAATACTCAGACCCCAATCCTCAACATTCAATCCTCAATCCTCAATCCTCAATCCTCAATCCTCAATCGTCAGTCTTCAATCCTCAATACTCAATCTTCAATCCTCAATCCTCAATCCTCAAACCTCAATCCTCAATCCTCAATCCTCAATCTTCAATCCTCAATACTCAATCTATAATCTTCAATCCTCAATCCTCAATCCTGAATCCTCATTCTTCAATCCTCAATACCCAATCCTCAATCTACAATCCTCAATCCTGAATCCACAATTCTCAATCCTCAATCCTCAATCCTCAGACCTCAAACATCAATATTCAACCCTCAGTCCTCTCCTCAAACCACAACCCTCAATCCTCAATCCTTAATATTCAATCATCAATATTCAATCTTCAACTCTCAATCTTCAATCCTCAATTCTCAGTCACCAATCCCCAATCTTCAATACTCAATAATCAATCTCCAATCCTAGATCCTCAATCCCCAGTCCTCAATCCTTAATACTCAATCTTCAATCATCAATCCCCAGTCCTCAATCTTCAATCCTCAATACTCAATCTTCAATCCACAATCCTCAATCCTCAAACCTCAATCCTCAATCCTCAATCCTCAATCTTCAATCCTCAATACTCAATGTGCAATCTTCAATCCTCAATCCTCAATCCTCAATCCTCATTCTTCAATCCTCAATACTCAATCTTCAATCCTCAATCCTCAATCATCAATCCTCAATCCTCAATCCTCAATCCTCAATCCTCAATCCTCAATCTTCAGTCCACAATACTCAATCTTGAATCCTCTATCCTCAATCCTCAACCCTCAGACCTCATCCTCAATCCTCAATTCTCAATCCTCAATGCTCAATCTTCAATCCTCAATACTCAATCTTCAATCCTCAATCTTCAGTCCTCAATTCTCAATCTTCAATCCTCAATCCTCAATCCTCGATCCTCAATCCTCAATCCTCAATCGTCAATCTCCAATCCTGAATACTCAATCTTCAATACTCAATCCTCAATACCCAATCCTCAATCCTGATTCTTCAATCCTCAGTACCCAATCCTCAATCTTCAATCCTCAATCCTCAATCCTCAATTCCCAATCCTCAATCCTCAGTCCTCAGTCCTCAAACCTCAATCCTCAACCGTCAGCCCTCATCCTCAATCCTCAACACTCAATCCTCAATCCTCAATCCTCATTCTTCAATCCGCAATACCCAATCCTCAATCCTCAATCTTCAATCCTCAATCCTCAATCCTCAATACTCAATCCTCAATCCTCAGTCCTCAGTCCTCAAACCTCAACCCTCATCCCTCAGCCCTCATCCTCAATCCTCAACCCTCAATCCTCAATCCTCAGTACTCAATCCTCAATCTTCAATCCTCAAACCTCAATCCTCAGCAGTCAGTCCTCGTCCTCAATCCTCAACCCTCAATCCTCAATCCTCAATCCTCAATCTTCAATACTCAATCCTCAATCCTCAAACCTCAATCCTCAGCCCTCAGTCCTCATCCTCAATTCTCAATCCTCAATCCTCAAACCTCAATCCTCAACCGTCAGTCCTCGTCCTCAATCCTCAACCCTCAATCCTCAATCCTCAACCTTCAATCATCAATACTCAATCTTCAATCTTCAATCTTCAACCCTCAATCCTCAATCCTCAACCCTCAATCCTCAATCCTCAATCCTCAATCCTCAATATTCAACACACAACCCTCAACCATCAATCCTCAATACTCAACCATCAATCCTCAATTCTCAATACTCAGTAGAATATCCTGAATTCTCAGGATTCAATACTCAAACCTCAATCCTCAACCTTCAGCCCTCATCCTCCATCCTCAATCCTCAATCCTTAATCCCCAATATACAATCCTCAATACTCAATCTTCAATCCACAATCCTCAATCCTCAATCCTCAATCCTCAATCCTCAGTCATCAATACTCAATCTTCAATACTCAATGCTCAATCCTCAATCCTCAATCCTCAATCCTCAAGCCTCAATCCTTAATACTCAATCTACAATCATCAATCCCCAGTCCTCAATCTTCAATCCCCAATCCTCAATCCTCAAACCTCAATCCTCAATCCTCAATCCTCAATCCTCAATCTTCAATCCTCAATACTCAATCTATAATCTTCAATCCTCAATCCTCAATCCTGAATCCTCATTCTTCAATCCTCAATACCCAATCCTCAATCTACAATCCTCAATCCTGAATCCACAATTCTCAATCCTCAATCCTCAATCCTCAGACCTCAAACATCAATATTCAACCCTCAGTCCTCTCCTCAAACCACAACCCTCAATCCTCAATCCTTAATATTCAATCATCAATATTCAATCTTCAACTCTCAATCTTCAATCCTCAATTCTCAGTCACCAATCCCCAATCTTCAATACTCAATAATCAATCTCCAATCCTAGATCCTCAATCCCCAGTCCTCAATCCTTAATACTCAATCTTCAATCATCAATCCCCAGTCCTCAATCTTCAATCCTCAATACTCAATCTTCAATCCACAATCCTCAATCCTCAAACCTCAATCCTCAATCCTCAATCCTCAATCTTCAATCCTCAATACTCAATGTGCAATCTTCAATCCTCAATCCTCAATCCTCAATCCTCATTCTTCAATCCTCAATACTCAATCTTCAATCCTCAATCCTCAATCATCAATCCTCAATCCTCAATCCTCAATCCTCAATCCTCAATCCTCAATCTTCAGTCCACAATACTCAATCTTCAACCCTCAATCCTCAATCCTCAACCCTCAATCCTCAATCCTCAATCCTCAATCCTCAATATTCAACACACAACCCTCAACCATCAATCCTCAATACTCAACCATCAATCCTCAATTCTCAATACTCAGTAGAATATCCTGAATTCTCAGGATTCAATACTCAAACCTCAATCCTCAACCTTCAGCCCTCATCCTCCATCCTCAATCCTCAATCCTTAATCCCCAATATACAATCCTCAATACTCAATCTTCAATCCACAATCCTCAATCCTCAATCCTCAATCCTCAATCCTCAGTCATCAATACTCAATCTTCAATACTCAATGCTCAATCCTCAATCCTCAATCCTCAATCCTCAAGCCTCAATCCTTAATACTCAATCTTCAATCATCAATCCCCAGTCCTCAATCTTCAATCCTCAATCCTCAATCCTCAAACCTCAATCCTCAATCCTCAATCCTCAATCCTCAATCTTCAATCCTCAATACTCAATCTATAATCTTCAATCCTCAATCCTCAATCCTGAATCCTCATTCTTCAATCCTCAATACCCAATCCTCAATCTACAATCCTCAATCCTGAATCCACAATTCTCAATCCTCAATCCTCAATCCTCAGACCTCAAACATCAATATTCAACCCTCAGTCCTCTCCTCAAACCACAACCCTCAATCCTCAATCCTTAATATTCAATCATCAATATTCAATCTTCAACTCTCAATCTTCAATCCTCAATTCTCAGTCACCAATCCCCAATCTTCAATACTCAATAATCAATCTCCAATCCTAGATCCTCAATCCCCAGTCCTCAATCCTTAATACTCAATCTTCAATCATCAATCCCCAGTCCTCAATCTTCAATCCTCAATACTCAATCTTCAATCCACAATCCTCAATCCTCAAACCTCAATCCTCAATCCTCAATCCTCAATCTTCAATCCTCAATACTCAATGTGCAATCTTCAATCCTCAATCCTCAATCCTCAATCCTCATTCTTCAATCCTCAATACTCAATCTTCAATCCTCAATCCTCAATCATCAATCCTCAATCCTCAATCCTCAATCCTCAATCCTCAATCCTCAATCTTCAGTCCACAATACTCAATCTTGAATCCTCTATCCTCAATCCTCAACCCTCAGACCTCATCCTCAATCCTCAATTCTCAATCCTCAATGCTCAATCTTCAATCCTCAATACTCAATCTTCAATCCTCAATCTTCAGTCCTCAATTCTCAATCTTCAATCCTCAATCCTCAATCCTCGATCCTCAATCCTCAATCCTCAATCGTCAATCTCCAATCCTGAATACTCAATCTTCAATACTCAATCCTCAATACCCAATCCTCAATCCTGATTCTTCAATCCTCAGTACCCAATCCTCAATCTTCAATCCTCAATCCTCAATCCTCAATTCCCAATCCTCAATCCTCAGTCCTCAGTCCTCAAACCTCAATCCTCAACCGTCAGCCCTCATCCTCAATCCTCAACACTCAATCCTCAATCCTCAATCCTCATTCTTCAATCCGCAATACCCAATCCTCAATCCTCAATCTTCAATCCTCAATCCTCAATCCTCAATACTCAATCCTCAATCCTCAGTCCTCAGTCCTCAAACCTCAACCCTCATCCCTCAGCCCTCATCCTCAATCCTCAACCCTCAATCCTCAATCCTCAGTACTCAATCCTCAATCTTCAATCCTCAAACCTCAATCCTCAGCAGTCAGTCCTCGTCCTCAATCCTCAACCCTCAATCCTCAATCCTCAATCCTCAATCTTCAATACTCAATCCTCAATCCTCAAACCTCAATCCTCAGCCCTCTGCCCTCATCCTCAATTCTCAATCCTCAATCCTCAAACCTCAATCCTCAACCGTCAGTCCTCGTCCTCAATCCTCAACCCTCAATCCTCAATCCTCAATCTTCAATCATCAATACTCAATCTTCAATCTTCAATCTTCAACCCTCAATCCTCAATCGTCAACCCTCAATCCTCAATCCTCAATCCTCAATCCTCAATATTCAACACACAACCCTCAACCATCAATCCTCAATACTCAACCATCAATCCTCAATTCTCAATACTCAGTACAATATCCTGAATTCTCAGGATTCAATACTCAAACCTCAATCCTCAACCTTCAGCCCTCATCCTCCATCCTCAATCCTCAATCCTTAATCCCCAATATACAATCCTCAATACTCAATCTTCAATCCACAATCCTCAATCCTCAATCCTCAATCCTCAATCCTCAGTCATCAATACTCAATCTTCAATACTCAATCCTCAATCCTCAATCCTCAATCCTCAATCCTCAAGCCTCAATCATCATTCCTCAAACCTCAATCCTCAACCCTCAATCCTCATCCTCAAGTATGAATTCTCAATCCTCAATCATCAATCCTCAATCTTCAATCCTCAATAATCAATCTCCAATCCTAGATACTCAATCCCCAATCTTCAATCCTTAATCCTCAATCTTGAATCCTCATTCCCCAGTCCTGAATCTTCAATCCTCAATGCCCAATACTCTATCCTAGATCCTCAGTCCTCAATCCTCAATCCTCAATCCTCCAACCTCAATTCTGAATTCTCAATCCTGAATCCTCAATCTTCAGCCCTCAGTCCTCAACAATCAATTGCCAATCCTCAATCCTCAATATAATATCATCAATTCACAGCTTTCAATACTCAATGCTCAATCTGCAATCTTCAAATCTCTATCCACAAACATCAATTCTCATCACTCAACCCTCAACACTCAGTCCTCAATGTTCAACCCTCAATCTTCAATCCTCAATCATCAATCCTCAATCCTCAATCCTCAAACCTCAATCCTCAACCCTCAGTCCTCATCCTCAATTCTCAATTCTCAATCCTCAATCCTTAATCCTCAACACTCAATCTTCAATCCTCAATCCTCAATCATCAATCCTCAATCCTCAATCCTCAATCCTCAACCCTCAATGCTCAATCCTCAATCCTCAATCGTCAATCCTCAATAACCAACCTGCAATCCTAGATTCTCAATCCCCAATCCTCAATCCTTAATCCTCAATATTCAATCCTCAATCCCCAGTCCTCAATCTTCAATCCTGAACGTTCAATCCTCAATCCTCAATCCTCAGTCCACAATCCTCAATCCTCAATATTCAACACACAACCCTCAACCATCAATCCTAAATACTCAACCATCAATCCTCAATACTCAACCATCAATCCTCAATTCTCAATACTCAATTGAATATCCTGAATTCTCATGGTTCAATACTCAATCCACAATATTCAATAATCAGATCTCAATCCTCAAACATCAATTCTCTACACTCAATCCTCAACACTCAGTCCTCTCTCTTCAATCCTCCATCATCAATCCTCAATCCTCAATCCTCATGCGTCAATCCACGATCCTCAATCCACAACCCTCAATCCGCAACCCTCAATCCTCAATCCTCAATCTTCAATCGTCAATACTCAATCTTCAATCCTCAATCCTCAATACTCAATCCTCAATCCTCAATCCTCAATCCTCAATCTTCAACCCTCAACCCTCAGTCCTCAAACCTCAATCCGGAATCCTCAATCCTGAATCCTCAATCCTCAATCCTCAATCTTCAATACTCAGAACCCAATCCTCAACATTCAATCCTCAATCCTCAATCCTCAATCCTCAATCCTCAATCCACAATCCTCAGTCCTCAGTCCTCAAACCTCAACCGTCAACCCTCAGTCATCAATCCTCAATCTTCAATACTCAATCGTCAATCCTCAGTCCTCAATCCTCAATCCTCAATCCTAGTTCCTCAAACCTCAATCCTCAACCCTCAGTCCTCATCCTCAATCCTCAATTCTCAATGCTCAGTCCCCAATACTCAATCCTCAACCCTCAATGCTCAATCCTCAATCCTCAATCTTCAATCCTCAATAACCAACCTCCAATCCTAGATTCTCAATCCCCAATCCTCAATCCTTAATCCTCAATATTCAATCCTCAATCCCCAGTCCTCAATCTTCAATCCTCAACGTTCAATCCTCAATCCTCAATCCTCAGTCCACAATCCTCAATCCTCAATCCTCAAACCTCAATCCTCAACCGTCAGTCCTCATCCTCAATCCTCAACACTCAATCCTCAATACTCAATCTTCAATCATCAATACTCAGTCTTCAATCCTCAAACCTCAATCCTCAATCCTCAATCCTCAATCCTCAATATTCAACACACAACCCTCAACCATCTATCCTAAATACTCAACCATCAATCCTCAATACTCAACCATCAATCCTCAATTCTCAATACTCAATAGAATATCCTGAATTCTCATGGTTCAATACTCAATCCACGATATTCAATAATCAGATCTCAATCCTCAAACATCAATTCTCTACACTCAATCCTCAACACTCAGTCGTCTCTCTTCAATCCTCCATCATCAATCCTCCATCCTCAATCCTCATGCGTCAATCCTCGATCCTCAATCCACAACCCTCAATCCGCAACCCTCAATACTCAATCCTCAATCCTCAATCATCAATACTCAATCTTCAATCCTCAATACTCAATCCTCAATCCTCAATCCTCACTCCTCAATCTTCAACCCTCAACCCTCAGTCCTCAAACCTCACTCCGGAATCCTCAATCCTGAATCCTCAATCCTCAAACCTCAATCGTCAATCTTCAATCCTCAATACTCAATCTTCAACCCTCAATCCTCAATCCTCAATACTCAATCCTCAATCCTCAGTCCTCAGATCTCAAATCTCAACCCTCAACCCTCAACCCTCAGCCCTCATCCTCAATCCTCAATCCTCAGTCCTCAAACCTCAATTCTGAATTCTCAATCCTGAATCCTCAATCTTCAGCCCTCAGTCCTCAACAATCAATCGTCAATCCTCAATCCTCAGACCTCAAACATCAATATTCAATCCTCAGTCCTCGTCCTCAATCCGCAACCCTCAATCCTCAATCCTCAACCTTCAATCATCAATATTCAATCTTCAATCCTCAATACTCAATCCTCAATCCTCAATCCTCAATCCTCAATCTTCAATCCTCAATCCTCAATCCTCAGTCCACAATCCTCAATCCTCAATCCTCAAACCTCAATCCTCAACCGTCAGTCCTCATCCTCAATCCTCAACCTTCAATCCTCAATCCTCAATCTTCAATCATCAATACTCTATCTTCAATCCACAAACCTCTATCCTCAATCCTCAATCCTCAATCCTCAACCCTCAATCCTCAATCTTCAATTTTCAATCCTCAATACTCAATCTTCAATCCTCAATCCTCAATCCTCAATCCTCAATCCTCAATCGTCAGTCTTCAATCCTCAATACTCAATCTTCAATCCTCAATCCTCAATCCTCAAACCTCAATCCTCAATCCTCAATCCTCAATCTTCAATCCTCAATACTCAATCTATAATCTTCAATCCTCAATCCTCAATCCTGAATCCTCATTCTTCAATCCTCAATACCCAATCCTCAATCTACAATCCTCAATCCTGAATCCACAATTCTCAATCCTCAATCCTCAATCCTCAGACCTCAAACATCAATATTCAACCCTCAGTCCTCTCCTCAAACCACAACCCTCAATCCTCAATCCTTAATATTCAATCATCAATATTCAATCTTCAACTCTCAATCTTCAATCCTCAACTCTCAGTCACCAATCCCCAATCTTCAATACTCAATAATCAATCTCCAATCCTAGATCCTCAATCCCCAGTCCTCAATCCTTAATACTCAATCTTCAATCATCAATCCCCAGTCCTCAATCTTCAATCCTCAATACTCAATCTTCAATCCACAATCCTCAATCCTCAAACCTCAATCCTCAATCCTCAATCCTCAATCTTCAATCCTCAATACTCAATGTGCAATCTTCAATCCTCAATCCTCAATCCTCAATCCTCATTCTTCAATCCTCAATACTCAATCTTCAATCCTCAATCCTCAATCATCAATCCTCAATCCTCAATCCTCAATCCTCAATCCTCAATCCTCAATCTTCGGTCCACAATACTCAATCTTGAATCCTCTATCCTCAATCCTCAACCCTCAGACCTCATCCTCAATCCTCAATTCTCAATCCTCAATGCTCAATCTTCAATCCTCAATACTCAATCTTCAATCCTCAATCTTCAGTCCTCAATTCTCAATCTTCAATCCTCAATCCTCAATCCTCGATCCTCAATCCTCAATCCTCAATCGTCAATCTCCAATCCTGAATACTCAATCTTCAATACTCAATCCTCAATACCCAATCCTCAATCCTGATTCTTCAATCCTCAGTACCCAATCCTCAATCTTCAATCCTCAATCCTCAATCCTCAATTCCCAATCCTCAATCCTCAGTCCTCAGTCCTCAAACCTCAATCCTCAACCGTCAGCCCTCATCCTCAATCCTCAACACTCAATCCTCAATCCTCAATCCTCATTCTTCAATCCGCAATACCCAATCCTCAATCCTCAATCTTCAATCCTCAATCCTCAATCCTCAATACTCAATCCTCAATCCTCAGTCCTCAGTCCTCAAACCTCAACCCTCATCCCTCAGCCCTCATCCTCAATCCTCAACCTTCAATCCTCAATCCTCAATCTTCAATCATCAATACTCTATCTTCAATCCTCAAACCTCTATCCTCAATCCTCAATCCTCAATCCTCAACCCTCAATCCTCAATCTTCAATTTTCAATCCTCAATACTCAATCTTCAATCCTCAATCCTCAATCCTCAATCCTCAATCCTCAATCCTCAATCGTCAGTCTTCAATCCTCAATACTCAATCTTCAATCCTCAATCCTCAATCCTCAAACCTCAATCCTCAATCCTCAATCCTCAATCTTCAATCCTCAATACTCAATCTATAATCTTCAATCCTCAATCCTCAATCCTGAATCCTCATTCTTCAATCCTCAATACCCAATCCTCAATCTACAATCCTCAATCCTGAATCCACAATTCTCAATCCTCAATCCTCAATCCTCAGACCTCAAACATCAATATTCAACCCTCAGTCCTCTCCTCAAACCACAACCCTCAATCCTCAATCCTTAATATTCAATCATCAATATTCAATCTTCAACTCTCAATCTTCAATCCTCAACTCTCAGTCACCAATCCCCAATCTTCAATACTCAATAATCAATCTCCAATCCTAGATCCTCAATCCCCAGTCCTCAATCCTTAATACTCAATCTTCAATCATCAATCCCCAGTCCTCAATCTTCAATCCTCAATACTCAATCTTCAATCCACAATCCTCAATCCTCAAACCTCAATCCTCAATCCTCAATCCTCAATCTTCAATCCTCAATACTCAATGTGCAATCTTCAATCCTCAATCCTCAATCCTCAATCCTCATTCTTCAATCCTCAATACTCAATCTTCAATCCTCAATCCTCAATCATCAATCCTCAATCCTCAATCCTCAATCCTCAATCCTCAATCCTCAATCTTCAGTCCACAATACTCAATCTTGAATCCTCTATCCTCAATCCTCAACCCTCAGACCTCATCCTCAATCCTCAATTCTCAATCCTCAATGCTCAATCTTCAATCCTCAATACTCAATCTTCAATCCTCAATCTTCAGTCCTCAATTCTCAATCTTCAATCCTCAATCCTCAATCCTCGATCCTCAATCCTCAATCCTCAATCGTCAATCTCCAATCCTGAATACTCAATCTTCAATACTCAATCCTCAATACCCAATCCTCAATCCTGATTCTTCAATCCTCAGTACCCAATCCTCAATCTTCAATCCTCAATCCTCAATCCTCAATTCCCAATCCTCAATCCTCAGTCCTCAGTCCTCAAACCTCAATCCTCAACCGTCAGCCCTCATCCTCAATCCTCAACACTCAATCCTCAATCCTCAATCCTCATTCTTCAATCCGCAATACCCAATCCTCAATCCTCAATCTTCAATCCTCAATCCTCAATCCTCAATACTCAATCCTCAATCCTCAGTCCTCAGTCCTCAAACCTCAACCCTCATCCCTCAGCCCTCATCCTCAATCCTCAACCCTCAATCCTCAATCCTCAGTACTCAATCCTCAATCTTCAAACCTCAAACCTCAATCCTCAGCAGTCAGTCCTCGTCCTCAATCCTCAACCCTCAATCCTCAATCCTCAATCCTCAATCTTCAATACTCAATCCTCAATCCTCAAACCTCAATCCTCAGCCCTCAGTCCTCATCCTCAATTCTCAATCCTCAATCCTCAAACCTCAATCCTCAACCGTCAGTCCTCGTCCTCAATCCTCAACCCTCAATCCTCAATCCTCAATCTTCAATCATCAATACTCAATCTTCAATCTTCAATCTTCAACCCTCAATCCTCAATCCTCAACCCTCAATCCTCAATCCTCAATCCTCAATCCTCAATATTCAACACACAACCCTCAACCATCAATCCTCAATACTCAACCATCAATCCTCAATTCTCAATACTCAGTAGAATATCCTGAATTCTCAGGATTCAATACTCAAACCTCAATCCTCAACCTTCAGCACTCATCCTCCATCCTCAATCCTCAATCCTTAATCCCCAATATACAATCCTCAATACTCAATCTTCAATCCACAATCCTCAATCCTCAATCCTCAATCCTCAATCCTCAGTCATCAATACTCAATCTTCAATACTCAATGCTCAATCCTCAATCCTCAATCCTCAATCCTCAAGCCTCAATCCTTAATACTCAATCTTCAATCATCAATCCCCAGTCCTCAATCTTCAATCCTCAATCCTCAATCCTCAAACCTCAATCCTCAATCCTCAATCCTCAATCTTCAATCCTCAATACTCAATCTATAATCTTCAATCCTCAATCCTCAATCCTGAATCCTCATTCTTCAATCCTCAATACCCAATCCTCAATCTACAATCCTCAATCCTGAATCCACAATTCTCAATCCTCAATCCTCAATCCTCAGACCTCAAACATCAATATTCAACCCTCAGTCCTCTCCTCAAACCACAACCCTCAATCCTCAATCCTTAATATTCAATCATCAATATTCAATCTTCAACTCTCAATCTTCAATCCTCAATTCTCAGTCACCAATCCCCAATCTTCAATACTCAATAATCAATCTCCAATCCTAGATCCTCAATCCCCAGTCCTCAATCCTTAATACTCAATCTTCAATCATCAATCCCCAGTCCTCAATCTTCAATCCTCAATACTCAATCTTCAATCCACAATCCTCAATCCTCAAACCTCAATCCTCAATCCTCAATCCTCAATCTTCAATCCTCAATACTCAATGTGCAATCTTCAATCCTCAATCCTCAATCCTCAATCCTCATTCTTCAATCCTCAATACTCAATCTTCAATCCTCAATCCTCAATCATCAATCCTCAATCCTCAATCCTCAATCCTCAATCCTCAATCCTCAATCTTCAGTCCACAATACTCAATCTTGAATCCTCTATCCTCAATCCTCAACCCTCAGACCTCATCCTCAATCCTCAATTCTCAATCCTCAATGCTCAATCTTCAATCCTCAATACTCAATCTTCAATCCTCAATCTTCAGTCCTCAATTCTCAATCTTCAATCCTCAATCCTCAATCCTCGATCCTCAATCCTCAATCCTCAATCGTCAATCTCCAATCCTGAATACTCAATCTTCAATACTCAATCCTCAATACCCAATCCTCAATCCTGATTCTTCAATCCTCAGTACCCAATCCTCAATCTTCAATCCTCAATCCTCAATCCTCAATTCCCAATCCTCAATCCTCAGTCCTCAGTCCTCAAACCTCAATCCTCAACCGTCAGCCCTCATCCTCAATCCTCAACACTCAATCCTCAATCCTCAATCCTCATTCTTCAATCCGCAATACCCAATCCTCAATCCTCAATCTTCAATCCTCAATCCTCAATCCTCAATACTCAATCCTCAATCCTCAGTCCTCAGTCCTCAAACCTCAACCCTCATCCCTCAGCCCTCATCCTCAATCCTCAACCCTCAATCCTCAATCCTCAGTACTCAATCCTCAATCTTCAATCCTCAAACCTCAATCCTCAGCAGTCAGTCCTCGTCCTCAATCCTCAACCCTCAATCCTCAATCCTCAATCCTCAATCTTCAATACTCAATCCTCAATCCTCAAACCTCAATCCTCAGCCCTCAGTCCTCATCCTCAATTCTCAATCCTCAATCCTCAAACCTCAATCCTCAACCGTCAGTCCTCGTCCTCAATCCTCAACCCTCAATCCTCAATCCTCAATCTTCAATCATCAATACTCAATCTTCAATCTTCAATCTTCAACCCTCAATCCTCAATCCTCAACCCTCAATCCTCAATCCTCAATCCTCAATCCTCAATATTCAACACACAACCCTCAACCATCAAT
The DNA here is from genome assembly GCF_051401765.1 of Calliopsis andreniformis. NCBI lineage: Eukaryota > Metazoa > Arthropoda > Insecta > Hymenoptera > Andrenidae > Calliopsis > Calliopsis andreniformis. The sequence goes on along the minus strand of NW_027480455.1, from coordinate 2,509,482 downwards.
CCTCAATACTCAACCATCAATCCTCAATTCTCAATACTCAGTAGAATATCCTGAATTCTCAGGATTCAATACTCAAACCTCAATCCTCAACCTTCAGCCCTCATCCTCCATCCTCAATCCTCAATCCTTAATCCCCAATATACAATCCTCAATACTCAATCTTCAATCCACAATCCTCAATCCTCAATCCTCAATCCTCAATCCTCAGTCATCAATACTCAATCTTCAATACTCAATCCTCAATCCTCAATCCTCAATCCTCAATCCTCAAGCCTCAATCATCATTCCTCAAACCTCAATCCTCAACCCTCAATCCTCATCCTCAAGTATGAATTCTCAATCCTCAATCATCAATCCTCAATCTTCAATCCTCAATAATCAATCTCCAATCCTAGATACTCAATCCCCAATCTTCAATCCTTAATCCTCAATCTTGAATCCTCATTCCCCAGTCCTGAATCTTCAATCCTCAATGCCCAATACTCTATCCTAGATCCTCAGTCCTCAATCCTCAATCCTCAATCCTCCAACCTCAATTCTGAATTCTCAATCCTGAATCCTCAATCTTCAGCCCTCAGTCCTCAACAATCAATTGCCAATCCTCAATCCTCAATATAATATCATCAATTCACAGCTTTCAATACTCAATGCTCAATCTGCAATCTTCAAATCTCTATCCACAAACATCAATTCTCATCACTCAACCCTCAACACTCAGTCCTCAATGTTCAACCCTCAATCTTCAATCCTCAATCATCAATCCTCAATCCTCAATCCTCAAACCTCAATCCTCAACCCTCAGTCCTCATCCTCAATTCTCAATTCTCAATCCTCAATCCTTAATCCTCAGTCCTCAATTATCAATAATCAATCTCCAATCCTAGATCCTCATTCCCCAATCCTCAATCCTTAATACTCAATCTTCAATCCTTAATCCCCAGGCCTCAATCTTCAATCCTCAATGCTCAATCCTCAATCCACAATGCTCAATCCTCAATACTCAATCATCAATCCTCAATCTTCAATCCTCAACACTCAATCTTCAATCCTCAATCCTCAATCATCAATCCTCAATCCTCAATCCTCAATCCTCAATCCTCAATCCTCAACCTTCAGTCCTCAATACTCAATCTTGAGTCCTCAATCCTCAATCCTCAACCCTCAGACCTCATCCTCAATCCTCAATTCTCAATCCTCAATGCTCAATCTTCAATCCTCAATACTCAATCTTCAATCCTCAATCTTCAGTCCTCAATTCTCAATCTTCAATCCTCAATACTCAATCATCAATCCTCAATCTTCAATCCTCAATACTCAATCTTCAATCCTCAATCCTCAATCATCAATCCTCAATCCTCAATCCTCAATCCTCAATCCTCAATCCTCAATCTTCAGTCCACAATACTCAATCTTGAATCCTCAATCCTCAATCCTCAACCCTCAGACCTCATCCTCAATCCTCAATTCTCAATCCTCAATGCTCAATCTTCAATCCTCAATACTCAATCTTCAATCCTCAATCTTCAGTCCTCAATTCTCAATCTTCAATCCTCAATCCTCAATCCTCGATCCTCAATCCTCAATCCTCAATCCTCAGTACTCAATCCTCAGCAGTCAGTCCTCGTCCTCAATCCTCAACCCTCAATCCTCAATCCTCAATCCTCAATCTTCAATCCTCAATCCTCAATCCTCAAACCTCAATCCTCAGCCCTCAGTCCTCATCCTCAATTCTCAATCCTCAATCCTCAAACCTCAATCCTCAACCGTCAGTCCTCGTCCTCAATCCTCAACCCTCAATCCTCAATCCTCAATCTTCAATCATCAATACTCAATCTTCAATCTTCAATCTTCAACACTCAATCCTCAATCCTCAACCCTCAATCCTCAATCATCAATCCTCAATCATCAATCCTCAATCCTCAATCCTCAATCCTCAGTCACCAATACTCAATCTTCAATACTCAATCCTCAATCCTCAATCCTCAATCCTCAATCCTCAATCCTCAATCCTCAATCGTCAATCTCCAATCCTGAATACTCAATCCTCAATACTCAATCCTCAATACCCAATCCTCAATCCTGATTCTTCAATCCTCAGTACCCAATCCTCAATCTTCAATCCTCAATCCTCAATCCTCAATTCCCAATCCTCAATCCTCAGTGCTCAGTCCTCAAACCTCAATCCTCAACCGTCAGCCCTCATCCTCAATCCTCAACCCTCAATCCTCAATCCTCAATCCTCAATCCTCAATCCTCATTCTTCAATCCGCAATACCCAATCCTCAATCCTCAATCTTCAATCCTCAATCCTCAATCCTCAATACTCAATCCTCAATCCTCAGTCCTCAGTCCTCAAACCTCAACCCTCATCCCTCAGCCCTCATCCTCAATCCTCAACCCTCAATCCTCAATCCTCAGTACTCAATCCTCAGCAGTCAGTCCTCGTCCTCAATCCTCAACCCTCAATCCTCAATCCTCAATCCTCAATCTTCAATCCTCAATCCTCAATCCTCAAACCTCAATCCTCAGCCCTCAGTCCTCATCCTCAATTCTCAATCCTCAATCCTCAAACCTCAATCCTCAACCGTCAGTCCTCGTCCTCAATCCTCAACCCTCAATCCTCAATCCTCAATCTTCAATCATCAATACTCAATCTTCAATCTTCAATCTTCAACACTCAATCCTCAATCCTCAACCCTCAATCCTCAATCATCAATCCTCAATCATCAATCCTCAATCCTCAATCCTCAATCCTCAGTCACCAATACTCAATCTTCAATACTCAATCCTCAATCCTCAATCCTCAATCCTCAATCCTCAATCCTCAATCCTCAATCCCCAACCCTCAGTCATCATTCCTCAAACCTCAATCCTCAACCCTCAGTCCTCATCCTCAATTCTGAATTCTCAATCCTAAATCCTCAATCCTCATTCTTCAATCCTCAATACGCAATCCTCAATCTTCAATCCTCAATCCTCAATCCTCAATTGTCAACCCTGAACCCTCAATCCTCAGACCTCAAACATCAATACTCAACCCTGAGTCCTCGTCCTCAATCCACAACCCTCAATCCTCAATCCTCAATCCCCAATCCGCAATCTTCAATCCTCAATCTTCAATCCTCAAACCTCAATCCTCAATCCTCAAACCTCAATCCTCAACCCTCAATGCTCAATCTTCAATCCTCAATACTCAATCTTCAATCCTCAATCCTCAGTCCTCAATAATCAACCATCAATTCTCAATTCTCAATACTCAATAGAATATCCTGAATTCTCAGGATTCAATACTCAAACCTCAATCCTCAACCCTCAGCCCTCATCCTCCATCCTCATTCCTCAATCCTCAATCCCCAATCTTCAATCCTCAATACTCAATCTTCAATCCTCAATCCTCAATCCTCAATCCTCAATCCTCAATCCTCAATCCTCAGTCACCAATACTCAATCTTCAATACTCAATCCTCAATCCTCAATCCTCAATCCTCAATCCTCAATCCTCAATCCTCAATCCCCAACCCTCAGTCATCATTCCTCGGACCTCAATCCTCAACCCTCAGTCCTCATCCTCAATTCTGAATCCTCAATCCTAAATCCTCAATCCTCATTCTTCAATCCTCAATACGCAATCCTCAATCTTCAATCCTCAATCCTCTATCCTCAATTCTCAACCCTGAACCCTCAATCCTCAGACCTCAAACATCAATACTCAACCCTGAGTCCTCGTCCTCAATCCACAACCCTCAATCCTCAATCCTCAATCTTCAATCCTCAATCCTCAATCCTCAATCCTCAATCCTCAATCCTCAATACTCAATCATCAATATTCAATCCTCAATCCTCAATTCTGTATCCTCAACCCTCAATCCTCAATCGTCAATCCTCAATCCCCAATCCTCAATCTTCAATCCTCAATCATCAATCCTCAATCCTCAATCCTCAAACCTCAATCCTCAGCCCTCAGTCCTCATCCTCAATTCTCAATTCTCAATCCTCAATCCTTAATCCTCAGTCTTCAATCCTCAATAATCAATCTCCAATCCTAAATCCTCAATCCCCAATCCTCAATCCTTAATCCTCAATCTTCAATCCTCAATCCCCAGGCCTCAATCTTCAATCCTCAATCCTCAGTCCTCAATCCTCAGTCCTCAATCCACAATCCTCAATCCTCAAACCTCAATCCTCAACCGTCAGTCATCGTCCTCAATCCTCAACCCTCAATCCTCAATCCTCAATCTTCAATAATCAATACTCAATCTTCAATCTTCAACCCTCAATCCTCAATCCTCAATCCTCAATCCTCAATCCTCAATCCTCAATCCTCAATATTCAACACACAACCCTCAACCATCAATCCTCAATACTGAACCATCAATCCTCAATTCTCAATACTCAACATAATATCCTGAATTCTCATGATTCAATACTCAATCCTCAATATTCAATAATCAAATCTCAATCCTCAAACATCAATTCTCAACACTCAATCCTCAATACTCAATCCTCATTCTTCAATCCGCAATACCCAATCCTCAATATTCAATCCTCAATCCTCAATCCTCAGTCCGCAGTCCTCAAACCTCAACACTCAATCCTCAATCCTCAATCTTCAATCATCAATATTCAATCATCAATCCTCAATCCTCAGTCCTCAATCCTCAGTCCTCAATCCTCAATCTTTAATCCTCAATCCTCAATCCACAATCCTCAATCCTCAATCTTCAACCCTCAATACTCAATCTTCAATCCTCAATCCTCAATCCTCAATCCTCAATCCTGAATCCTCAATCCTCAATCTTCAATCCTCAATACTCAATCTTCAATCCTCAATCCTCAATCCTCAATCCTCAATCCTCCAACCTCAGTCCTCAACCGTCAGTCCTCGTCCTCAATCCTCAAACCTCAATCCTCAATCCTCAATCTTCAATCATCAATAATCAATCTTCAATACTCAATCCTCAATCCTCAATCCTCAATCCTCAATCCTCAATATTCAACACACAACCCTCCACCATCAATCCTCAATACTCAACCATCAATCCTCAATTCTCAATACGCAATAGAATATCCTGAATTCTCATGGTTCAATACTCAATCCACAAAGTTCAATAGTCAAATCTCAATCCTCAAACATCAACTTTCAACACTCAATCCTCAATACTCAGTCCTCTCTCTCCAATCCTCCATCCTCAATCCTCAATCCTCAATCTTCAATCATCAATAATAAATCTTCAATACTCAATCCTCAATCCTCAATCCTCAATCCTCAATCCTCAATATTCAACACACAACCCTCCACCATCAATCCTCAATACTCAACCATCAATCCTCAATTCTCAATACTCAATAGAATATCCTGAATTCTCATGGTTCAATACTCAATCCACAAAGTTCAATAATCAAATCTCAATCCTCAAACATCAACTTTCAACACTCAATCCTCAATACTCAGTCCTCTCTCTTCAATCCTCCATCCTCAATCCTCAATCCTCAAGCGTCAATCCTCAATCCTCAATCCTCAACCCTCAATCCTCAGTCCTCAGTCCTCAAACCTCAACCCTCATCCCTCAGCCCTCATCCTCAATCCTCAACCCTCAATCCTCAATCCTCAGTACTCAATCCTCAATCTTCAAACCTCAAACCTCAATCCTCAGCAGTCAGTCCTCGTCCTCAATCCTCAACCCTCAATCCTCAATCCTCAATCCTCAATCTTCAATACTCAATCCTCAATCCTCAAACCTCAATCCTCAGCCCTCAGTCCTCATCCTCAATTCTCAATCCTCAATCCTCAAACCTCAATCCTCAACCGTCAGTCCTCGTCCTCAATCCTCAACCCTCAATCCTCAATCCTCAATCTTCAATCATCAATACTCAATCTTCAATCTTCAATCTTCAACCCTCAATCCTCAATCCTCAACCCTCAATCCTCAATCCTCAATCCTCAATCCTCAATATTCAACACACAACCCTCAACCATCAATCCTCAATACTCAACCATCAATCCTCAATTCTCAATACTCAGTAGAATATCCTGAATTCTCAGGATTCAATACTCAAACCTCAATCCTCAACCTTCAGCCCTCATCCTCCATCCTCAATCCTCAATCCTTAATCCCCAATATACAATCCTCAATACTCAATCTTCAATCCACAATCCTCAATCCTCAATCCTCAATCCTCAATCCTCAGTCATCAATACTCAATCTTCAATACTCAATGCTCAATCCTCAATCCTCAATCCTCAAGCCTCAATCCTTAATACTCAATCTTCAATCATCAATCCCCAGTCCTCAATCTTCAATCCTCAATCCTCAATCCTCAAACCTCAATCCTCAATCCTCAATCCTCAATCTTCAATCCTCAATACTCAATCTATAATCTTCAATCCTCAATCCTCAATCCTGAATCCTCATTCTTCAATCCTCAATACCCAATCCTCAATCTACAATCCTCAATCCTGAATCCACAATTCTCAATCCTCAATCCTCAATCCTCAGACCTCAAACATCAATATTCAACCCTCAGTCCTCTCCTCAAACCACAACCCTCAATCCTCAATCCTTAATATTCAATCATCAATATTCAATCTTCAACTCTCAATCTTCAATCCTCAATTCTCAGTCACCAATCCCCAATCTTCAATACTCAATAATCAATCTCCAATCCTAGATCCTCAATCCCCAGTCCTCAATCCTTAATACTCAATCTTCAATCATCAATCCCCAGTCCTCAATCTTCAATCCTCAATACTCAATCTTCAATCCACAATCCTCAATCCTCAAACCTCAATCCTCAATCCTCAATCCTCAATCTTCAATCCTCAATACTCAATGTGCAATCTTCAATCCTCAATCCTCAATCCTCAATCCTCATTCTTCAATCCTCAATACTCAATCTTCAATCCTCAATCCTCAATCATCAATCCTCAATCCTCAATCCTCAATCCTCAATCCTCAATCCTCAATCTTCAGTCCACAATACTCAATCTTGAATCCTCTATCCTCAATCCTCAACCCTCAGACCTCATCCTCAATCCTCAATTCTCAATCCTCAATGCTCAATCTTCAATCCTCAATACTCAATCTTCAATCCTCAATCTTCAGTCCTCAATTCTCAATCTTCAATCCTCAATCCTCAATCCTCGATCCTCAATCCTCAATCCTCAATCGTCAATCTCCAATCCTGAATACTCAATCTTCAATACTCAATCCTCAATACCCAATCCTCAATCCTGATTCTTCAATCCTCAGTACCCAATCCTCAATCTTCAATCCTCAATCCTCAATCCTCAATTCCCAATCCTCAATCCTCAGTCCTCAGTCCTCAAACCTCAATCCTCAACCGTCAGCCCTCATCCTCAATCCTCAACACTCAATCGTCAATCCTCAATCCTCATTCTTCAATCCGCAATACCCAATCCTCAATCCTCAATCTTCAATCCTCAATCCTCAATCCTCAATACTCAATCCTCAATCCTCAGTCCTCAGTCCTCAAACCTCAACCCTCATCCCTCAGCCCTCATCCTCAATCCTCAACCCTCAATCCTCAATCCTCAGTACTCAATCCTCAATCTTCAATCCTCAAACCTCAATCCTCAGCAGTCAGTCCTCGTCCTCAATCCTCAACCCTCAATCCTCAATCCTCAATCCTCAATCTTCAATACTCAATCCTCAATCCTCAAACCTCAATCCTCAGCCCTCAGTCCTCATCCTCAATTCTCAATCCTCAATCCTCAAACCTCAATCCTCAACCGTCAGTCCTCGTCCTCAATCCTCAACCCTCAATCCTCAATCCTCAATCTTCAATCATCAATACTCAATCTTCAATCTTCAATCTTCAACCCTCAATCCTCAATCCTCAACCCTCAATCCTCAATCCTCAATCCTCAATCCTCAATATTCAACACACAACCCTCAACCATCAATCCTCAATACTCAACCATCAATCCTCAATTCTCAATACTCAGTAGAATATCCTGAATTCTCAGGATTCAATACTCAAACCTCAATCCTCAACCTTCAGCCCTCATCCTCCATCCTCAATCCTCAATCCTTAATCCCCAATATACAATCCTCAATACTCAATCTTCAATCCACAATCCTCAATCCTCAATCCTCAATCCTCAATCCTCAGTCATCAATACTCAATCTTCAATACTCAATCCTCAATCCTCAATCCTCAATCCTCAATCCTCAAGCCTCAATCATCATTCCTCAAACCTCAATCCTCAACCCTCAATCCTCATCCTCAAGTATGAATTCTCAATCCTCAATCATCAATCCTCAATCTTCAATCCTCAATAATCAATCTCCAATCCTAGATACTCAATCCCCAATCTTCAATCCTTAATCCTCAATCTTGAATCCTCATTCCCCAGTCCTGAATCTTCAATCCTCAATGCCCAATACTCTATCCTAGATCCTCAGTCCTCAATCCTCAATCCTCAATCCTCCAACCTCAATTCTGAATTCTCAATCCTGAATCCTCAATCTTCAGCCCTCAGTCCTCAACAATCAATTGCCAATCCTCAATCCTCAATATAATATCATCAATTCACAGCTTTCAATACTCAATGCTCAATCTGCAATCTTCAAATCTCTATCCACAAACATCAATTCTCATCACTCAACCCTCAACACTCAGTCCTCAATGTTCAACCCTCAATCTTCAATCCTCAATCATCAATCCTCAATCCTCAATCCTCAAACCTCAATCCTCAACCCTCAGTCCTCATCCTCAATTCTCAATTCTCAATCCTCAATCCTTAATCCTCAGTCCTCAATTATCAATAATCAATCTCCAATCCTAGATCCTCATTCCCCAATCCTCAATCCTTAATACTCAATCTTCAATCCTTAATCCCCAGGCCTCAATCTTCAATCCTCAATGCTCAATCCTCAATCCACAATGCTCAATCCTCAATACTCAATCATCAATCCTCAATCTTCAATCCTCAACACTCAATCTTCAATCCTCAATCCTCAATCATCAATCCTCAATCCTCAATCCTCAATCCTCAATCCTCAATCCTCAACCTTCAGTCCTCAATACTCAATCTTGAGTCCTCAATCCTCAATCCTCAACCCTCAGACCTCATCCTCAATCCTCAATTCTCAATCCTCAATGCTCAATCTTCAATCCTCAATACTCAATCTTCAATCCTCAATCTTCAGTCCTCAATTCTCAATCTTCAATCCTCAATACTCAATCATCAATCCTCAATCTTCAATCCTCAATACTCAATCTTCAATCCTCAATCCTCAATCATCAATCCTCAATCCTCAATCCTCAATCCTCAATCCTCAATCCTCAATCTTCAGTCCACAATACTCAATCTTGAATCCTCAATCCTCAATCCTCAACCCTCAGACCTCATCCTCAATCCTCAATTCTCAATCCTCAATGCTCAATCTTCAATCCTCAATACTCAATCTTCAATCCTCAATCTTCAGTCCTCAATTCTCAATCTTCAATCCTCAATCCTCAATCCTCGATCCTCAATCCTCAATCCTCAATCCTCAGTACTCAATCCTCAGCAGTCAGTCCTCGTCCTCAATCCTCAACCCTCAATCCTCAATCCTCAATCCTCAATCTTCAATCCTCAATCCTCAATCCTCAAACCTCAATCCTCAGCCCTCAGTCCTCATCCTCAATTCTCAATCCTCAATCCTCAAACCTCAATCCTCAACCGTCAGTCCTCGTCCTCAATCCTCAACCCTCAATCCTCAATCCTCAATCTTCAATCATCAATACTCAATCTTCAATCTTCAATCTTCAACACTCAATCCTCAACCCTCAACCCTCAATCCTCAATCATCAATCCTCAATCATCAATCCTCAATCCTCAATCCTCAATCCTCAGTCACCAATACTCAATCTTCAATACTCAATCCTCAATCCTCAATCCTCAATCCTCAATCCTCAATCCTCAATCCTCAATCGTCAATCTCCAATCCTGAATACTCAATCCTCAATACTCAATCCTCAATACCCAATCCTCAATCCTGATTCTTCAATCCTCAGTACCCAATCCTCAATCTTCAATCCTCAATCCTCAATCCTCAATTCCCAATCCTCAATCCTCAGTGCTCAGTCCTCAAACCTCAATCCTCAACCGTCAGCCCTCATCCTCAATCCTCAACCCTCAATCCTCAATCCTCAATCCTCAATCCTCAATCCTCATTCTTCAATCCGCAATACCCAATCCTCAATCCTCAATCTTCAATCCTCAATCCTCAATCCTCAATACTCAATCCTCAATCCTCAGTCCTCAGTCCTCAAACCTCAACCCTCATCCCTCAGCCCTCATCCTCAATGCTCAACCCTCAATCCTCAATCCTCAGTACTCAATCCTCAGCAGTCAGTCCTCGTCCTCAATCCTCAACCCTCAATCCTCAATCCTCAATCCTCAATCTTCAATCCTCAATCCTCAATCCTCAAACCTCAATCCTCAGCCCTCAGTCCTCATCCTCAATTCTCAATCCTCAATCCTCAAACCTCAATCCTCAACCGTCAGTCCTCGTCCTCAATCCTCAACCCTCAATCCTCAATCCTCAATCTTCAATCATCAATACTCAATCTTCAATCTTCAATCTTCAACACTCAATCCTCAATCCTCAACCCTCAATCCTCAATCATCAATCCTCAATCATCAATCCTCAATCCTCAATCCTCAATCCTCAGTCACCAATACTCAATCTTCAATACTCAATCCTCAATCCTCAATCCTCAATCCTCAATCCTCAATCCTCAATCCTCAATCCCCAACCCTCAGTCATCATTCCTCAAACCTCAATCCTCAACCCTCAGTCCTCATCCTCAATTCTGAATTCTCAATCCTAAATCCTCAATCCTCATTCTTCAATCCTCAATACGCAATCCTCAATCTTCAATCCTCAATCCTCAATCCTCAATTGTCAACCCTGAACCCTCAATCCTCAGACCTCAAACATCAATACTCAACCCTGAGTCCTCGTCCTCAATCCACAACCCTCAATCCTCAATCCTCAATCCCCAATCCGCAATCTTCAATCCTCAATCTTCAATCCTCAAACCTCAATCCTCAATCCTCAAACCTCAATCCTCAACCCTCAATGCTCAATCTTCAATCCTCAATACTCAATCTTCAATCCTCAATCCTCAGACCTCAATAATCAACCATCAATTCTCAATTCTCAATACTCAATAGAATATCCTGAATTCTCAGGATTCAATACTCAAACCTCAATCCTCAACCCTCAGCCCTCATCCTCCATCCTCATTCCTCAATCCTCAATCCCCAATCTTCAATCCTCAATACTCAATCTTCAATCCTCAATCCTCAATCCTCAATCCTCAATCCTCAATCCTCAATCCTCAGTCACCAATACTCAATCTTCAATACTCAATCCTCAATCCTCAATCCTCAATCCTCAATCCTCAATCCTCAATCCTCAATCCCCAACCCTCAGTCATCATTCCTCGGACCTCAATCCTCAACCCTCAGTCCTCATCCTCAATTCTGAATCCTCAATCCTAAATCCTCAATCCTCATTCTTCAATCCTCAATACGCAATCCTCAATCTTCAATCCTCAATCCTCTATCCTCAATTCTCAACCCTGAACCCTCAATCCTCAGACCTCAAACATCAATACTCAACCCTGAGTCCTCGTCCTCAATCCACAACCCTCAATCCTCAATCCTCAATCTTCAATCCTCAATCCTCAATCCTCAATCCTCAATCCTCAATCCTCAATACTCAATCATCAATATTCAATCCTCAATCCTCAATTCTGTATCCTCAACCCTCAATCCTCAATCGTCAATCCTCAATCCCCAATCCTCAATCTTCAATCCTCAATCATCAATCCTCAATCCTCAATCCTCAAACCTCAATCCTCAGCCCTCAGTCCTCATCCTCAATTCTCAATTCTCAATCCTCAATCCTTAATCCTCAGTCTTCAATCCTCAATAATCAATCTCCAATCCTAAATCCTCAATCCCCAATCCTCAATCCTTAATCCTCAATCTTCAATCCTCAATCCCCAGGCCTCAATCTTCAATCCTCAATCCTCAGTCCTCAATCCTCAGTCCTCAATCCACAATCCTCAATCCTCAAACCTCAATCCTCAACCGTCAGTCATCGTCCTCAATCCTCAACCCTCAATCCTCAATCCTCAATCTTCAATAATCAATACTCAATCTTCAATCTTCAACCCTCAATCCTCAATCCTCAATCCTCAATCCTCAAACCTCAATCCTCAATCCTCAATATTCAACACACAACCCTCAACCATCAATCCTCAATACTGAACCATCAATCCTCAATTCTCAATACTCAACATAATATCCTGAATTCTCATGATTCAATACTCAATCCTCAATATTCAATAATCAAATCTCAATCCTCAAACATCAATTCTCAACACTCAATCCTCAATACTCAATCCTCATTCTTCAATCCGCAATACCCAATCCTCAATATTCAATCCTCAATCCTCAATCCTCAGTCCGCAGTCCTCAAACCTCAACACTCAATCCTCAATCCTCAATCTTCAATCATCAATATTCAATCATCAATCCTCAATCCTCAGTCCTCAATCCTCAGTCCTCAATCCTCAATCTTTAATCCTCAATCCTCAATCCACAATCCTCAATCCTCAATCTTCAACCCTCAATACTCAATCTTCAATCCTCAATCCTCAATCCTCAATCCTCAATCCTGAATCCTCAATCCTCAATCTTCAATCCTCAATACTCAATCTTCAATCCTCAATCCTCAATCCTCAATCCTCAATCCTCCAACCTCAGTCCTCAACCGTCAGTCCTCGTCCTCAATCCTCAAACCTCAATCCTCAATCCTCAATCTTCAATCATCAATAATCAATCTTCAATACTCAATCCTCAATCCTCAATCCTCAATCCTCAATCCTCAATATTCAACACACAACCCTCCACCATCAATCCTCAATACTCAACCATCAATCCTCAATTCTCAATACGCAATAGAATATCCTGAATTCTCATGGTTCAATACTCAATCCACAAAGTTCAATAGTCAAATCTCAATCCTCAAACATCAACTTTCAACACTCAATCCTCAATACTCAGTCCTCTCTCTCCAATCCTCCATCCTCAATCCTCAATCCTCAATCTTCAATCATCAATAATAAATCTTCAATACTCAATCCTCAATCCTCAATCCTCAATCCTCAATCCTCAATATTCAACACACAACCCTCCACCATCAATCCTCAATACTCAACCATCAATCCTCAATTCTCAATACTCAATAGAATATCCTGAATTCTCATGGTTCAATACTCAATCCACAAAGTTCAATAATCAAATCTCAATCCTCAAACATCAACTTTCAACACTCAATCCTCAATACTCAGTCCTCTCTCTTCAATCCTCCATCCTCAATCCTCAATCCTCAAGCGTCAATCCTCAATCCTCAATCCTCAACCCTCAATCCTCAGTCCTCAAACCTCAAACCGGAATCCTCAATCCTGAATCCTCAATACTCAATCCTCAATCGTCAATCTTCAATCCTCAATACTCAATCTTCAATCCTCAATCCTCAATCATCAAACCTCAATCCTCATTCTTCAATCCTGAATACCCAATCCTCAATCTTCAATCCTCAATCCTCAGTCCGCAATCCTCAATCCTCAATCCTCAATCCTCAATCTTCAATCCTCAGTCCCAAATCCTCAATCTTCAATACACAATCCTCAATCCTCAATCCTCAATCCTCAATCCTCATTCTTCAATCCTCAATACCCAATCCTCAATCTTCAATCCTCAATCCTCAATCCTCAATTCTCAATTATCAATCATCAATCCTCAGACCTGAAACATCAATAATCAAACCTGAGTCCTCGTCCTCAATCCACAACCCTCAATCCTCAATCCTCAATCTTCAATCCTCAATCCTCAATCGTCAATACTCAATCCTCAATCCTCAATCCTCAGTCTTCAATCCTCAATAATCAATCTCCAATCCTAGATCCTCAATCCCCAATACCCAGACCTCAATCCTCAATCTTTAATCCTCAATAATCAATCTTCAATCCACAATCCTCAGTACTCAAACCTCAATTCTGAATTCTCAATCCTGAATCCTCAATCTTCAGCCCTCAGTCCTCAACAATCAATTGCCAATCCTCAATCCTCAATATAATATCCTCAATTCACAGCTTTCAATACTCAATGCTCAATCTGCATTCTTCAAATCTCTATCCACAAACATCAATTCTCATCACTCAACCCTCAACACTCAGTCCTCAATGTTCAATCCTCAATCTTCAATCCTCAATCATCAATCCTCAATCCTCAATCCTCAAACCTCAATCCTCAACCCTCAGTCCTCATCCTCAATTCTCAATTCTCAATCCTCAATCCTTAATCCTCAGTCCTCAATTATCAATAATCAATCTCCAATCCTAGATCCTCATTCCCCAATCCTCAATCCTTAATACTCAATCTTCAATCCTTAATCCCCAGGCCTCAATCTTCAATCCTCAATGCTCAATCCTCAATCCACAATGCTCAATCCTCAATACTCAATCATCAATCCTCAATCTTCATCCTCAACACTCAATCTTCAATCCTCAATCCTCAATCATCAATCCTCAATCCTCAATCCTCAATCCTCAATCCTCAATCCTCAACCTTCAGTCCTCAATACTCAATCTTGAGTCCTCAATCCTCAATCCTCAACCCTCAGACCTCATCCTCAATCCTCAATTCTCAATCCTCAATGCTCAATCTTCAATCCTCAATTCTCAATCTTCAATCCTCAAAACTCAATCATCAATCCTCAATCTTCAATCCTCAATACTCAATCTTCAATCTTCAACCCTCAATCCTCAATCCTCAACCCTCAATCCTCAATCCTCAATCCTCAATCATCAATCCTCAATCCTCAATCCTCAATCCTCAGTCACCAATACTCAATCTTCAATACTCAATCCTCAATCCTCAATCCTCAATCCTCAATCCTCAATCCTCAATCCTCAATCCCCAACCCTCAGTCATCATTCCTCAAACCTCAATCCTCAACCCTCAGTCCTCATCCTCAATTCTGAATTCTCAATCCTAAATCCTCAATCCTCATTCTTCAATCCTCAATACGCAATCCTCAATCTTCAATCCTCAATCCTCAATCCTCAATTGTCAACCCTGAACCCTCAATCCTCAGACCTCAAACATCAATACTCAACCCTGAGTCCTCGTCCTCAATCCACAACCCTCAATCCTCAATCCTCAATCTTCAATCCTCAATCCTCAATCCTCAATCCTCAATCCTCAATCCTCAATCCTCAATCATCAATATTCAATCCTCGATCCTCAATTCTGTATCCTCAACCCTCAATCCTCAATCGTCAATCCTCAATCCCCAATCCTCAATCTTCAATCCTCAATCATCAATCCTCAATCCTCAATCCTCAAACCTCAATCCTCAGCCCTCAGTCCACATCCTCAATTCTCAATTCTCAATCCTCAATCCTTAATCCTCAGTCTTCAATCCTCAATAATCAATCTCCAATCCTAGATCCTCAATCCCCAATCCTCAATCCTCAATCCTCAATCCTCAATCCTGAATCCTCAATCCTCAATCTTCAATCCTCAATACTCAATCTTCAATCCTCAATCCTCAATCCTCAATCCTCAATCCTCCAACCTCAATCCTCAACCGTCAGTCCTCGTCCTCAATCCTCAAACCTCAATCCTCAATCCTCAATCTTCAATCATCAATAATCAATCTTCAATACTCAATCCTCAATCCTCAATCCTCAATCCTCAATCCTCAATATTCAACACACAACCCTCCACCATCAATCCTCAATACTCAACCATCAATCCTCAATTCTCAATACTCAATAGAATATCCTGAATTCTCATGGTTCAATACTCAATCCACAAAGTTCAATAATCAAATCTCAATCCTCAAACATCAACTTTCAACACTCAATCCTCAATACTCAGTCCTCTCTCTTCAATCCTCCATCCTCAATCCTCAATCCTCAATCTTCAATCATCAATAATAAATCTTCAATACTCAATCCTCAATCCTCAATCCTCAATCCTCAATCCTCAATATTCAACACACAACCCTCCACCATCAATCCTCAATACTCAACCATCAATCCTCAATTCTCGATACTCAATAGAATATCCTGAATTCTCATGGTTCAATACTCAATCCACAAAGTTCAATAATCAAATCTCAATCCTCAAACATCAACTTTCAACACTCAATCCTCAATACTCAGTCCTCTCTCTTCAATCCTCCATCCTCAATCCTCAATCCTCAAGCGTCAATCTTCAATCCTCAATCCTCAACCCTCAATCCTCAGTCCTCAAACCTCAAACCGGAATCCTCAATCCTGAATCCTCAATACTCAATCCTCAATCGTCAATCTTCAATCCTCAATACTCAATCTTCAATCCTCAATCCTCAATCATCAAACCTCAATCCTCATTCTTCAATCCTGAATACCCAATCCTCAATCTTCAATCCTCAATCCTCAGTCCGCAATCCTCAATCCTCAATCCTCAATCCTCAATCTTCAATCCTCAGTCCCAAATCCTCAATCTTCAATACACAATCCTCAATCCTCAATCCTCAATCCTCAATCCTCATTCTTCAATCCTCAATACCCAATCCTCAATCTTCAATCCTCAATCCTCAATCCTCAATTCTCAATCATCAATCCTCAATCCTCAGACCTGAAACATCAATAATCAAACCTGAGTCCTCGTCCTCAATCCACAACCCTCAATCCTCAATCCTCAATCTTCAATCCTCAATCCTCAATCCTCAATACTCAATCCTCAATCCTCAATCCTCAGTCTTCAATCCTCAATAATCAATCTCCAATCCTAGATCCTCAATCCCCGATACTCAGTCCTCAATCCTCAATCTTTAATCCTCAATACTCAATCTTCAATCCTCAATCCTCAGTCCTCAAACCTCAATTCTGAATTCTCAATCCTGAATCCTCAATCTTCAGCCCTCAGTCCTCAACAATCAGTTGTCAATCCTCAATCCTCAATATAATATCCTCAATTCACAGCTTTCAATACTCAATGCTCAATCTGCATTCTTCAAATCTCTATCCACAAACATCAATTCTCATCACTCAACCCTCAACACTCAGTCCTCAATGTTCAATCCTCAATCTTCAATCCTCAATCATCAATCCCCAATCCTCAATCCTCAAACCTCAATCCTCAACCCTCAGTCCTCATCCTCAATTCTCAATTCTCAATCCTCAATCCTTAATCCTCAGTCCTCAATCCTCAATCCTCAAACCTCAATCCTCAGCCCTCAGTCCTCATTCTCAATTCTCAGTCCTCAATCCTCAAACCTCAATCCTCAACCGTCAGTCCTCGTCCTCAATCCTCAACCCTCAATCCTCAATCCTCAATCTTCAATCATCAATAATCAATCTTCAATCTTCAATCTTCAACCCTCAATCCTCAATCCTCAACCCTCAATCCTCAATCCTCAATCCTCAATCCTCAATATTCAACACACAACCCTCAACCATCAATCCTCAATACTCTACCATCAATCCTCAATTCTCAATACTCAGTAGAATATCCTGAATTCTCAGGATTCAATACTCAAACCTCAATCCTCAACCTTCAGCCCTCATCCTCCATCCTCAATCCTCAATCCTTAATCCCCAATATTCAATCCTCAATACTCAATCTTCAATCCTCAGTCCCAAATCCTCAATCTTCAATCCTCAATGCTCAATCCTCAATCCTCAATCCTCATTCTTCGATCCTCAACACCCAATCCTCAATCTTCAATCCTAAATCTTCAATCCTCAATTCTCAACCATCAACCCTCAATCCTCAGACCTCAAACATCAATACTCAACCCTGAGTCCTCGTCCTCAGTCCACAACCCTCAACCCTCAATCCTGAATCTTCAATCCTCAATCCTCAATCCTCAATCCTCAATCCTCAATCATCAATATTCAATCCTCAATCCTCAATTCTCTATGTTCAACCCTCAATACTCAATCGTCAATCCTCAATCCTCAGTCCTCAATCTTCAATCCTCAATACTCAATCTTCAATCCTCAATCCTCAGTTCTCTATCCTCAACCCTCAATCCTCAATCCTCAATCCCCAATACGCAATCTTCAATCCTCAATCATCAATCCTCAAACCTCAATCCTCAATCCTCAAACCTCAATCCTCAACCCTCAATGCTCAATCTTCAATCCTCAATACTCAATCTTCAATCCTCAATCCTCAGTCCTCAATAATCAACCATCAATTCTCAATTCTCAATACTCAATAGAATATCCTGAATTCTCAGGATTCAATACTCAAACCTCAATCCTCAACCCTCAGCCCTCATCCTCCATCCTCATTCCTCAATCCTCAATCCCCAGTCTTCAATCCTCAATACTCAATCTTCAATCCTCAATCCTCAATCCTCAATCCTCAATCCTCAATCCTCAATCCTCAGTCACCAATACTCAATCTTCAATACTCAATCCTCAATCCTCAATCCTCAATCCTCAATCCTCAATCCTCAATCCCCAACCCTCAGTCATCATTCCTCAAACCTCAATCCTCAACCCTCAGTCCTCATCCTCAATTCTGAATTCTCAATCCTAAATCCTCAATCCTCATTCTTCAATCCTCAATACGCAATCCTCAATCTTCAATCCTCAATCCTCAATCCTCAATTCTCAACCCTGAACCCTCAATCCTCAGACCTCAAACATCAATACTCAACCCTGAGTCCTCGTCCTCAATCCACAACCCTCAATCCTCAATCCTCAATCTTCAATCCTCAATCCTCAATCCTCAATCCTCAATCCTCAATCCTCAATCCTCAATCATCAATATTCAATCCTCAATCCTCAATTCTGTATCCTCAGCCCTCAATCCTCAATCGTCAATCCTCAATCCCCAATCCTCAATCTTCAATCCTCAATCATCAATCATCAATCCTCAATCCTCAATCCTCAAACCTCAATCCTCAGCCCTCAGTCCTCATCCTCAATTCTCAATTCTCAATCCTCAATCCTTAATCCTCAGTCTTCAATCCTCAATAATCAATCTCCAATCCTTGATCCTCAATCCCCAATCCTCAAACCTTAATCCTCAATCTTCAATCCTCAATCCCCAGGCCTCAATCTTCAATCCTCAATCCTCAGTCCTCAATCCTCAGTCCTCAATCCACAATCCTCAATCCTCAAACCTCAATCCTCAACCGTCAGTCATCGTCCTCAATCCTCAAACCTCAATCCTCAATCCTCAATCTTCAATCATCAATACTCAATCTTCAATCTACAACGCTCAATCCTCAATCCTCAATCCTCAATCCTCAATCCTCAATCCTCAATCCTCAATATTCAACACACAACCCTCAACCATCAATCCTCAATACTGAACCATCAATCCTCAATTCTCAATACTCAACATAATATCCTGAATTCTCATGATTCAATACTCAATCCTCAATATTCAATAATCAAATCTCAATCCTCAAACATCAATTCTCAACACTCAATCCTCAATACTCAATCCTCATTCTTCAATCCGCAATACCCAATCCTCAATCTTCAATCCTCAATCCTCAATCCTCAATACTGAATCCTCAATCCTCAGTCCGCAGTCCTCAAACCTCAACACTTAATCCTCAATCCTCAATCTTCAATCATCAATATTCAATCTTCAATCCTCAATCCTCAATCCTCAATCCTCAGTCCTCAATCCTCAATCTTTAATCCTCAATCCTCGATCCACAATCCTCAATCCTCAATCTTCAACCCTCAATACTCAATCTTCAATCCTCAATCCTCAATCCTCAATCCTCAATCCTGAATCCTCAATCCTCAATCTTCAATCCTCAATACTCAATCTTCAATCCTCAATCCTCAATCCTCAATCCTCAATCCTCCAACCTCAATCCTCAACCGTCAGTCCTCGTCCTCAATCCTCAAACCTCAATCCACAATCCTCAATCTTCAATCATCAATAATCAATCTTCAATACTCAATCCTCAATCCTCAATCCTCAATCCTCAATCCTCAATATTCAACACACAACCCTCCACCATCAATCCTCAATACTCAACCATCAATCCTCAATTCTCAATACTCAATAGAATATCCTGAATTCTCATGGTTCAATACTCAATCCACAAAGTTCAGTAATCAAACCTCAATCCTCAAACATCAACTTTCAACACTCAATCCTCAATACTCAGTCCTCTCTCTTCAATCCTCCATCCTCAATCCTCAATCCTCAATCTTCAATCATCAATAATAAATCTTCAATACTCAATCCTCAATCCTCAATCCTCAATCCTCAATCCTCAATATTCAACACACAACCCTCCACCATCAATCCTCAATACTCAACCATCAATCCTCAATTCTCAATACTCAATAGAATATCCTGAATTCTCATGGTTCAATACACAATCCACAAAGTTCAATAATCAAATCTCAATCCTCAAACATCAACTTTCAACACTCAATCCTCAATACTCAGTCCTCTCTCTTCAATCCTCCATCCTCAATCCTCAATCCTCAAGCGTCAATCCTCAATCCTCAATCCTCAACCCTCAATCCTCAGTCCTCAAACCTCAAACCGGAATCCTCAATCCTGAATCCTCAATACTCAATCCTCAATCGTCAATCTTCAATCCTCAATACTCCATCTTCAATCCTCAATCCTCAATCATCAAACCTCAATCCTCATTCTTCAATCCTGAATACCCAATCCTCAATCTTCAATCCTCAATCCTCAGTCCGCAATCCTCAATCCTCAATCCTCAATCCTCAATCTTCAATCCTCAGTCCCAAATCCTCAATCTTCAATACACAATACTCAATCCTCAATCCTCAATCCTCAATCCTCATTCTTCAATCCTCAATACCCAATCCTCAATCTTCAATCCTCAATCCTCAATCCTCAATTCTCAATCATCAATCCTCAATCCTCAGACCTGAAACATCAATAATCAAACCTGAGTCCTCGTCCTCAATCCACAACCCTCAATCCTCAATCCTCAATCTTCAATCCTCAATCCTCAATCCTCAATACTCAATCCTCAATCCTCAATCCTCAGTCTTCAATCCTCAATAATCAATCTCCAATCCTAGATCCTCAATCCCCAATACTCAGTCCTCAATCCTCAATCTTTAATCCTCAATACTCAATCTTCAATCCTCAATCCTCAGTCCTCAAACCTCAATTCTGAATTCTCAATCCTGAATCCTCAATCTTCAGCCCTCAGTCCTCAACAATCAGTTGTCAATCCTCAATCCTCAATATAATATCCTCAATTCACAGCTTTCAATACTCAATGCTCAATCTGCATTCTTCAAATCTCTATCCACAAACATCAATTCTCATCACTCAACCCTCAACACTCAGTCCTCAATGTTCAATCCTCAATCTTCAATCCTCAATCATCAATCCCCAATCCTCAATCCTCAAACCTCAATCCTCAACCCTCAGTCCTCATCCTCAATTCTCAATCCTCAATCCTCAATCCTTAATCCTCAGTCCTCAATCCTCAATAATCAATCTCCAATCCTAGATCCTCATTCCCCAATCCTCAATCCTTAATACTCAATCTTCAATCCTTAATCCCCAGGCCTCAATCTTCAATCCTCAATGCTCAATCCTCAATCCACAATGCTCAATCCTCAATACTCAATCATCAATCCTCAATCTTCAATCCTCAATACTCAATCTTCAATCCTCAATCCTCAATCATCAATCCTCAATCCTCAATCCTCAATCCTCAATCCTCAATCCTCAATCTTCAGTCCTCAATACTTAACCTTGAATCCTCAATCCTCAATCCTCAACCCTCAGACCTCATCCTCAATTCTCAATCCTCAATGCTCAATCTTCAATCCTCAATACTCAATCTTCAATCCTCAATCTTCAGTCCTCAATTCTCAATCTTCAATCCTCAATCCTCAATCCTCGATCCTCAATCCTCAATCCTCAATCGTCAATCTCCAATCCTGAATACTCAATCTTCAATACTCAATCCTCAATACCCAATCCTCAATCCTGATTCTTCAATCCTCAGTACCCAATCCTCAATCTTCAATCCTCAATCCTCAATCCTCAATTCCCAATCCTCAATCCTCAGTCCTCAGTCCTCAAACCTCAATCCAGAACCGTCAGCCCTCATCCTCAATCCTCAAACCTCAATCCTCAATCCTCAATCCTCAATCCTCAATCCTCATTCTTCAATCCGCAATACCCAATCCTCAATCCTCAATCTTCAATCCTCAATCCTCAATCCTCAGTACTCAATCCTCAATCCTCAGTCCTCAGTCCTCAGACCTCAACCCTCATCCCTCAGCCCTCATCCTCAATCCTCAACCCTCAATCCTCAATCCTCAGTACCCAATCCTCAATCTTCAATCCTCAAACCTCAATCCTCAGCAGTCAGCCCTCGTCCTCAATCCTCAACCCTCAATCCTCAATCCTCAATCCTCAATCTTCAATCCTCAATCCTCAATCCTCAAACCTCAATCCTCAGCCCTCAGTCCTCATCCTCAATTCTCAATTCTCAATCCTCAATCCTCAAACCTCAATCCTCAACCGTCAGTCCTCGTCCTCAATCCTCAACCCTCAATCCTCAATCCTGAATCTTCAATCATCAATACTCAATCTTCAATCTTCAATCTTCAACCCTCAATCCTCAATCCTCAACCCTCAATCCTCAATCCTCAGTCCTCAATCCTCAATATTCAACACACAACCCTGAACCATCAATCCTCAATACTCAACCATCAATCCTCAATTCTCAATACTCAGTAGAATATCCTGAATTCTCAGGATTCAATACTCAAACCTCAATCCTCAACCTTCAGACCTCATCCTCCAAACTCAATCCTCAATCCTTAATTCCCAATATTCAATCCTCAATACTCAATCTTCAATCCACAATCCTCAATCCTCAATCCTCAATCCTCAATCCTCAGTCATCAATACTCAATCTTCAATACTCAATCCTCAATCCTCAATCCTCAATCCTCAATTCTCAAGCCTCAATCATCATTCCTCAATTCTCAATCGTCAGTCTTCAATCCTCAATACTCAATCTTCAATCCTCAATCCTCAATCCTCAATCCTCAATCCTCAATCATCAATCATCAATACCCAATCCTCAATCTTCAATCCTCAATCCTCAATCCTCAATCCTCAATCCTCAATCCTCAATCCTCAATCTTCAATCCTCAGTCCCAAATCCTCAATCTTCAATCCTCAATCCTCAATCCACAATCCTCAATCCTCATTTTTCAATCCTCAACACCCAATCCTCAATCTTCAATCCTAAATCTACAATCCTCAATTCTCAACCATCAACCCTCAACCCTCAGACCTCAAACATCAATACTCGACCCTGAGTCCTCGTCCTCAATCCACAACCCTCAATCCTCAATCCTCAATCTTCAATCCTCAATCCTCAATCCTCAATCCTCAATCCTCAATCATCAATATTCAATCCTCAATCCTCAATTCTCTATGTTCAACCCTCAATACTCAATCGTCAATCCTCAATCCCCAATCCTCAATCTTCAATCCTCAATCATCAATCCTCAATCCTCAATCCTCAAACCTCAATCCTCAACCCTCAGTCCTCATCTTCAATTCTCAATTCTCAATCCTCAATCCTTAATCCTCAGTCTTCAAACCTCAATAATCAATCTCCAATCCTAGATCCTCAATCCCCAAACCTCAATCCTCAATCCTCAATCTTCAATCATCAATACTCAATCTTCAATCTTCAATCTTCAACCCTCAGTCCTCAATCCTCAACCCTCAATCCTCAATCCTCAGTCCTCAATCCTCAATATTCAACACACAACCCTCAACCATCAATCCTCAATACTCAACCATCAATCCTCAATTCTCAATACTCAGTAGAATATCCTGAATTCTCAGGATTCAATACTCAAACCTCAATCCTCAACCTTCAGCCCTCATCCTCCAAACTCAATCCTCAATCCTTAATCCCCAATATTCAATCCTCAATACTCAATCTTCAATCCACAATCCTCAATCCTCAATCCTCAATCCTCAATCCTCAGTCATCAATACTCAATCTTCAATACTCAATCCTCAATCCTCAATCCTCAATCCTCAATCCTCAAGCCTCAATCATCATTCCTCAATACTCAATCGTCAGTCTTCAATCCTCAATACTCAATCTTCAATCCTCAATCCTCAATCCTCAATCCTCAATCCTCAATCATCAATCATCAATACCCAATCCTCAATCTTCAATCCTCAATCCTCAATCCTCAATCCTCAATCCTCAATATTCAACACACAACCCTCCACCATCAATCCTCAATACTCAACCATCAATCCTCAATTCTCAATACTCAATAGAATATCCTGAATTCTCATGGTTCAATACTCAATCCACAAAGTTCAATAATCAAATCTCAATCCTCAAACATCAACTTTCAACACTCAATCCTCAATACTCAGTCCTCTCTCTTCAATCCTCCATCCTCAATCCTCAATCCTCAATCTTCAATCATCAATAATAAATCTTCAATACTCAATCCTCAATCCTCAATCCTCAATCCTCAATCCTCAATATTCAACACACAACCCTCCACCATCAATCCTCAATACTCAACCATCAATCCTCAATTCTCGATACTCAATAGAATATCCTGAATTCTCATGGTTCAATACTCAATCCACAAAGTTCAATAATCAAATCTCAATCCTCAAACATCAACTTTCAACACTCAATCCTCAATACTCAGTCCTCTCTCTTCAATCCTCCATCCTCAATCCTCAATCCTCAAGCGTCAATCTTCAATCCTCAATCCTCAACCCTCAATCCTCAGTCCTCAAACCTCAAACCGGAATCCTCAATCCTGAATCCTCAATACTCAATCCTCAATCGTCAATCTTCAATCCTCAATACTCAATCTTCAATCCTCAATCCTCAATCATCAAACCTCAATCCTCATTCTTCAATCCTGAATACCCAATCCTCAATCTTCAATCCTCAATCCTCAGTCCGCAATCCTCAATCCTCAATCCTCAATCCTCAATCTTCAATCCTCAGTCCCAAATCCTCAATCTTCAATACACAATCCTCAATCCTCAATCCTCAATCCTCAATCCTCATTCTTCAATCCTCAATACCCAATCCTCAATCTTCAATCCTCAATCCTCAATCCTCAATTCTCAATCATCAATCCTCAATCCTCAGACCTGAAACATCAATAATCAAACCTGAGTCCTCGTCCTCAATCCACAACCCTCAATCCTCAATCCTCAATCTTCAATCCTCAATCCTCAATCCTCAATACTCAATCCTCAATCCTCAATCCTCAGTCTTCAATCCTCAATAATCAATCTCCAATCCTAGATCCTCAATCCCCGATACTCAGTCCTCAATCCTCAATCTTTAATCCTCAATACTCAATCTTCAATCCTCAATCCTCAGTCCTCAAACCTCAATTCTGAATTCTCAATCCTGAATCCTCAATCTTCAGCCCTCAGTCCTCAACAATCAGTTGTCAATCCTCAATCCTCAATATAATATCCTCAATTCACAGCTTTCAATACTCAATGCTCAATCTGCATTCTTCAAATCTCTATCCACAAACATCAATTCTCATCACTCAACCCTCAACACTCAGTCCTCAATGTTCAATCCTCAATCTTCAATCCTCAATCATCAATCCCCAATCCTCAATCCTCAAACCTCAATCCTCAACCCTCAGTCCTCATCCTCAATTCTCAATTCTCAATCCTCAATCCTTAATCCTCAGTCCTCAATCCTCAATCCTCAAACCTCAATCCTCAGCCCTCAGTCCTCATTCTCAATTCTCAGTCCTCAATCCTCAAACCTCAATCCTCAACCGTCAGTCCTCGTCCTCAATCCTCAACCCTCAATCCTCAATCCTCAATCTTCAATCATCAATAATCAATCTTCAATCTTCAATCTTCAACCCTCAATCCTCAATCCTCAACCCTCAATCCTCAATCCTCAATCCTCAATCCTCAATATTCAACACACAACCCTCAACCATCAATCCTCAATACTCTACCATCAATCCTCAATTCTCAATACTCAGTAGAATATCCTGAATTCTCAGGATTCAATACTCAAACCTCAATCCTCAACCTTCAGCCCTCATCCTCCATCCTCAATCCTCAATCCTTAATCCCCAATATTCAATCCTCAATACTCAATCTTCAATCCTCAGTCCCAAATCCTCAATCTTCAATCCTCAATGCTCAATCCTCAATCCTCAATCCTCATTCTTCGATCCTCAACACCCAATCCTCAATCTTCAATCCTAAATCTTCAATCCTCAATTCTCAACCATCAACCCTCAATCCTCAGACCTCAAACATCAATACTCAACCCTGAGTCCTCGTCCTCAGTCCACAACCCTCAACCCTCAATCCTGAATCTTCAATCCTCAATCCTCAATCCTCAATCCTCAATCCTCAATCATCAATATTCAATCCTCAATCCTCAATTCTCTATGTTCAACCCTCAATACTCAATCGTCAATCCTCAATCCTCAGTCCTCAATCTTCAATCCTCAATACTCAATCTTCAATCCTCAATCCTCAGTTCTCTATCCTCAACCCTCAATCCTCAATCCTCAATCCCCAATACGCAATCTTCAATCCTCAATCATCAATCCTCAAACCTCAATCCTCAATCCTCAAACCTCAATCCTCAACCCTCAATGCTCAATCTTCAATCCTCAATACTCAATCTTCAATCCTCAATCCTCAGTCCTCAATAATCAACCATCAATTCTCAATTCTCAATACTCAATAGAATATCCTGAATTCTCAGGATTCAATACTCAAACCTCAATCCTCAACCCTCAGCCCTCATCCTCCATCCTCATTCCTCAATCCTCAATCCCCAGTCTTCAATCCTCAATACTCAATCTTCAATCCTCAATCCTCAATCCTCAATCCTCAATCCTCAATCCTCAATCCTCAGTCACCAATACTCAATCTTCAATACTCAATCCTCAATCCTCAATCCTCAATCCTCAATCCTCAATCCTCAATCCCCAACCCTCAGTCATCATTCCTCAAACCTCAATCCTCAACCCTCAGTCCTCATCCTCAATTCTGAATTCTCAATCCTAAATCCTCAATCCTCATTCTTCAATCCTCAATACGCAATCCTCAATCTTCAATCCTCAATCCTCAATCCTCAATTCTCAACCCTGAACCCTCAATCCTCAGACCTCAAACATCAATACTCAACCCTGAGTCCTCGTCCTCAATCCACAACCCTCAATCCTCAATCCTCAATCTTCAATCCTCAATCCTCAATCCTCAATCCTCAATCCTCAATCCTCAATCCTCAATCATCAATATTCAATCCTCAATCCTCAATTCTGTATCCTCAGCCCTCAATCCTCAATCGTCAATCCTCAATCCCCAATCCTCAATCTTCAATCCTCAATCATCAATCATCAATCCTCAATCCTCAATCCTCAAACCTCAATCCTCAGCCCTCAGTCCTCATCCTCAATTCTCAATTCTCAATCCTCAATCCTTAATCCTCAGTCTTCAATCCTCAATAATCAATCTCCAATCCTTGATCCTCAATCCCCAATCCTCAAACCTTAATCCTCAATCTTCAATCCTCAATCCCCAGGCCTCAATCTTCAATCCTCAATCCTCAGTCCTCAATCCTCAGTCCTCAATCCACAATCCTCAATCCTCAAACCTCAATCCTCAACCGTCAGTCATCGTCCTCAATCCTCAAACCTCAATCCTCAATCCTCAATCTTCAATCATCAATACTCAATCTTCAATCTACAACGCTCAATCCTCAATCCTCAATCCTCAATCCTCAATCCTCAATCCTCAATCCTCAATATTCAACACACAACCCTCAACCATCAATCCTCAATACTGAACCATCAATCCTCAATTCTCAATACTCAACATAATATCCTGAATTCTCATGATTCAATACTCAATCCTCAATATTCAATAATCAAATCTCAATCCTCAAACATCAATTCTCAACACTCAATCCTCAATACTCAATCCTCATTCTTCAATCCGCAATACCCAATCCTCAATCTTCAATCCTCAATCCTCAATCCTCAATACTGAATCCTCAATCCTCAGTCCGCAGTCCTCAAACCTCAACACTTAATCCTCAATCCTCAATCTTCAATCATCAATATTCAATCTTCAATCCTCAATCCTCAATCCTCAATCCTCAGTCCTCAATCCTCAATCTTTAATCCTCAATCCTCAATCCACAATCCTCAATCCTCAATCTTCAACCCTCAATACTCAATCTTCAATCCTCAATCCTCAATCCTCAATCCTCAATCCTGAATCCTCAATCCTCAATCTTCAATCCTCAATACTCAATCTTCAATCCTCAATCCTCAATCCTCAATCCTCAATCCTCCAACCTCAATCCTCAACCGTCAGTCCTCGTCCTCAATCCTCAAACCTCAATCCTCAATCCTCAATCTTCAATCATCAATAATCAATCTTCAATACTCAATCCTCAATCCTCAATCCTCAATCCTCAATCCTCAATATTCAACACACAACCCTCCACCATCAATCCTCAATACTCAACCATCAATCCTCAATTCTCAATACTCAATAGAATATCCTGAATTCTCATGGTTCAATACTCAATCCACAAAGTTCAGTAATCAAACCTCAATCCTCAAACATCAACTTTCAACACTCAATCCTCAATACTCAGTCCTCTCTCTTCAATCCTCCATCCTCAATCCTCAATCCTCAATCTTCAATCATCAATAATAAATCTTCAATACTCAATCCTCAATCCTCAATCCTCAATCCTCAATCCTCAATATTCAACACACAACCCTCCACCATCAATCCTCAATACTCAACCATCAATCCTCAATTCTCAATACTCAATAGAATATCCTGAATTCTCATGGTTCAATACACAATCCACAAAGTTCAATAATCAAATCTCAATCCTCAAACATCAACTTTCAACACTCAATCCTCAATACTCAGTCCTCTCTCTTCAATCCTCCATCCTCAATCCTCAATCCTCAAGCGTCAATCCTCAATCTTCAATCCTCAATCCTCAATCCTCAATACTCAATCCTCAATCCTCAATCCTCAGTCTTCAATCCTCAATAATCAATCTCCAATCCTAGATCCTCAATCCCCAATACTCAGTCCTCAATCCTCAATCTTTAATCCTCAATACTCAATCTTCAATCCTCAATCCTCAGTCCTCAAACCTCAATTCTGAATTCTCAATCCTGAATCCTCAATCTTCAGCCCTCAGTCCTCAACAATCAGTTGTCAATCCTCAATCCTCAATATAATATCCTCAATTCACAGCTTTCAATACTCAATGCTCAATCTGCATTCTTCAAATCTCTATCCACAAACATCAATTCTCATCACTCAACCCTCAACACTCAGTCCTCAATGTTCAATCCTCAATCTTCAATCCTCAATCATCAATCCCCAATCCTCAATCCTCAAACCTCAATCCTCAACCCTCAGTCCTCATCCTCAATTCTCAATCCTCAATCCTCAATCCTTAATCCTCAGTCCTCAATCCTCAATAATCAATCTCCAATCCTAGATCCTCATTCCCCAATCCTCAATCCTTAATACTCAATCTTCAATCCTTAATCCCCAGGCCTCAATCTTCAATCCTCAATGCTCAATCCTCAATCCACAATGCTCAATCCTCAATACTCAATCATCAATCCTCAATCTTCAATCCTCAATACTCAATCTTCAATCCTCAATCCTCAATCATCAATCCTCAATCCTCAATCCTCAATCCTCAATCCTCAATCCTCAATCTTCAGTCCTCAATACTTAACCTTGAATCCTCAATCCTCAATCCTCAACCCTCAGACCTCATCCTCAATTCTCAATCCTCAATGCTCAATCTTCAATCCTCAATACTCAATCTTCAATCCTCAATCTTCAGTCCTCAATTCTCAATCTTCAATCCTCAATCCTCAATCCTCGATCCTCAATCCTCAATCCTCAATCGTCAATCTCCAATCCTGAATACTCAATCTTCAATACTCAATCCTCAATACCCAATCCTCAATCCTGATTCTTCAATCCTCAGTACCCAATCCTCAATCTTCAATCCTCAATCCTCAATCCTCAATTCCCAATCCTCAATCCTCAGTCCTCAGTCCTCAAACCTCAATCCAGAACCGTCAGCCCTCATCCTCAATCCTCAAACCTCAATCCTCAATCCTCAATCCTCAATCCTCAATCCTCATTCTTCAATCCGCAATACCCAATCCTCAATCCTCAATCTTCAATCCTCAATCCTCAATCCTCAGTACTCAATCCTCAATCCTCAGTCCTCAGTGCTCAGACCTCAACCCTCATCCCTCAGCCCTCATCCTCAATCCTCAACCCTCAATCCTCAATCCTCAGTACCCAATCCTCAATCTTCAATCCTCAAACCTCAATCCTCAGCAGTCAGCCCTCGTCCTCAATCCTCAACCCTCAATCCTCAATCCTCAATCCTCAATCTTCAATCCTCAATCCTCAATCCTCAAACCTCAATCCTCAGCCCTCAGTCCTCATCCTCAATTCTCAATTCTCAATCCTCAATCCTCAAACCTCAATCCTCAACCGTCAGTCCTCGTCCTCAATCCTCAACCCTCAATCCTCAATCCTGAATCTTCAATCATCAATACTCAATCTTCAATCTTCAATCTTCAACCCTCAATCCTCAATCCTCAACCCTCAATCCTCAATCCTCAGTCCTCAATCCTCAATATTCAACACACAACCCTGAACCATCAATCCTCAATACTCAACCATCAATCCTCAATTCTCAATACTCAGTAGAATATCCTGAATTCTCAGGATTCAATACTCAAACCTCAATCCTCAACCTTCAGACCTCATCCTCCAAACTCAATCCTCAATCCTTAATTCCCAATATTCAATCCTCAATACTCAATCTTCAATCCACAATCCTCAATCCTCAATCCTCAATCCTCAATCCTCAGTCATCAATACTCAATCTTCAATACTCAATCCTCAATCCTCAATCCTCAATCCTCAATTCTCAAGCCTCAATCATCATTCCTCAATTCTCAATCGTCAGTCTTCAATCGTCAATACTCAATCTTCAATCCTCAATCCTCAATCCTCAATCCTCAATCCTCAATCATCAATCATCAATACCCAATCCTCAATCTTCAATCCTCAATCCTCAATCCTCAATCCTCAATCCTCAATCCTCAATCCTCAATCTTCAATCCTCAGTCCCAAATCCTCAATCTTCAATCCTCAATCCTCAATCCACAATCCTCAATCCTCATTTTTCAATCCTCAACACCCAATCCTCAATCTTCAATCCTAAATCTACAATCCTCAATTCTCAACCATCAACCCTCAACCCTCAGACCTCAAACATCAATACTCGACCCTGAGTCCTCGTCCTCAATCCACAACCCTCAATCCTCAATCCTCAATCTTCAATCCTCAATCCTCAATCCTCAATCCTCAATCCTCAATCATCAATATTCAATCCTCAATCCTCAATTCTCTATGTTCAACCCTCAATACTCAATCGTCAATCCTCAATCCCCAATCCTCAATCTTCAATCCTCAATCATCAATCCTCAATCCTCAATCCTCAAACCTCAATCCTCAACCCTCAGTCCTCATCTTCAATTCTCAATTCTCAATCCTCAATCCTTAATCCTCAGTCTTCAAACCTCAATAATCAATCTCCAATCCTAGATCCTCAATCCCCAAACCTCAATCCTCAATCCTCAATCTTCAATCATCAATACTCAATCTTCAATCTTCAATCTTCAACCCTCAGTCCTCAATCCTCAACCCTCAATCCTCAATCCTCAGTCCTCAATCCTCAATATTCAACACACAACCCTCAACCATCAATCCTCAATACTCAACCATCAATCCTCAATTCTCAATACTCAGTAGAATATCCTGAATTCTCAGGATTCAATACTCAAACCTCAATCCTCAACCTTCAGCCCTCATCCTCCAAACTCAATCCTCAATCCTTAATCCCCAATATTCAATCCTCAATACTCAATCTTCAATCCACAATCCTCAATCCTCAATCCTCAATCCTCAATCCTCAGTCATCAATACTCAATCTTCAATACTCAATCCTCAATCCTCAATCCTCAATCCTCAATCCTCAAGCCTCAATCATCATTCCTCAATACTCAATCGTCAGTCTTCAATCCTCAATACTCAATCTTCAATCCTCAATCCTCAATCCTCAATCCTCAATCCTCAATCATCAATCATCAATACCCAATCCTCAATCTTCAATCCTCAATCCTCAATCCTCAATCCTCAATCCTCAATCCTCAATCCTCAATCCCCAATACGCAATCTTCAATCCTCAATCCTCAATCCTCAATCCTCAATCCTCAATCCTCAATCCCCAACCCTCAGTCATCATTCCTCAAACCTCAATCCTCAACCCTCAGTCCTCATCCTCAATTCTGAATTCTCAATCCTAAATCCTCAATCCTCATTCTTCAAACCTCAATACGCAATCCTCAATCTTCAATCCTCAATCCTCAATCCTCAATTCTCAACCCTGAACCCTCAATCATCAGACCTCAAACATCAATACTCAACCCTGAGTCCTCGTCCTCAATCCACAACCCTCAATCCTCAATCCTCAATCTTCAATCCTCAATCCTCAATCCTCAATCCTCAATCCTCAATCCTCAATCCTCAATCATCAATATTCAATCCTCAATCCTCAATTCTGTATCCTCAGCCCTCAATCCTCAATCGTCAATCCTCAATCCCCAATCCTCAATCTTCAATCCTCAATCATCAATCATCAATCCTCAATCCTCAATCCTCAAACCTCAATCCTCAGCCCTCAGTCCTCATCCTCAATTCTCAATTCTCAATCCTCAATCCTTAATCCTCAGTCTTCAATCCTCAATAATCAATCTCCAATCCTTGATCCTCAATCCCCAATCCTCAAACCTTAATCCTCAATCTTCAATCCTCAATCCCCAGGCCTCAATCTTCAATCCTCAATCCTCAGTCCTCAATCCTCAGTCCTCAATCCACAATCCTCAATCCTCAAACCTCAATCCTCAACCGTCAGTCATCGTCCTCAATCCTCAACCCTCAATCCTCAATCCTCAATCTTCAATCATCAATACTCAATCTTCAATCTACAACGCTCAATCCTCAATCCTCAATCCTCAATCCTCAATCCTCAATCCTCAATCCTCAATCCTCAATATTCAACACACAACCCTCAACCATCAATCCTCAATACTGAACCATCAATCCTCAATTCTCAATACTCAACATAATATCCTGAATTCTCATGATTCAATACTCAATCCTCAATATTCAATAATCAAATCTCAATCCTCAAACATCAATTCTCAACACTCAATCCTCAATACTCAATCCTCATTCTTCAATCCGCAATACCCAATCCTCAATCTTCAATCCTCAATCCTCAATCCTCAATACTCAATCCTCAGTCCTCAGTCCGCAGTCCTCAAACCTCAATCCTCAGCCCTCAGTCCTCATCCTCAATTCTCAATTCTCAATCCTCAATCCTCAAACCTCAATCCTCAACCGTCAGTCCTCGTCCTCAATCCTCAACCCTCAATCCTCAATCCTGAATCTTCAATCATCAATACTCAATCTTCAATCTTCAATCTTCAACCCTCAATCCTCAATCCTCAACCCTCAATCCTCAATCCTCAGTCCTCAATCCTCAATATTCAACACACAACCCTGAACCATCAATCCTCAATACTCAACCATCAATCCTCAATTCTCAATACTCAGTAGAATATCCTGAATTCTCAGGATTCAATACTCAAACCTCAATCCTCAACCTTCAGCCCTCATCCTCCAAACTCAATCCTCAATCCTTAATTCCCAATATTCAATCCTCAATACTCAATCTTCAATCCACAATCCTCAATCCTCAATCCTCAATCCTCAATCCTCAGTCATCAATACTCAATCTTCAATACTCAATCCTCAATCCTCAATCCTCAATCCTCAATCCTCAAGCCTCAATCATCATTCCTCAATTCTCAATCGTCAGTCTTCAATCCTCAATACTCAATCTTCAATCCTCAATCCTCAATCCTCAATCCTCAATCCTCAATCATCAATCATCAATACCCAATCCTCAATCTTCAATCCTCAATCCTCAATCCTCAATCCTCAATCCTCAATCCTCAATCCTCAATCTTCAATCCTCAGTCCCAAATCCTCAATCTTCAATCCTCAATCCTCAATCCACAATCCTCAATCCTCATTTTTCAATCCTCAACACCCAATCCTCAATCTTCAATCCTAAATCTTCAATCCTCAATTCTCAACCATCAACCCTCAACCCTCAGACCTCAAACATCAATACTCGACCCTGAGTCCTCGTCCTCAATCCACAACCCTCAATCCTCAATCCTCAATCTTCAATCCTCAATCCTCAATCCTCAATCCTCAATCCTCAATCATCAATATTCAATCCTCAATCCTCAATTCTCTATGTTCAACCCTCAATACTCAATCGTCAATCCTCAATCCCCAATCCTCAATCTTCAATCCTCAATCATCAATCCTCAATCCTCAATCCTCAAACCTCAATCCTCAACCCTCAGTCCTCATCTTCAATTCTCAATTCTCAATCCTCAATCCTTAATCCTCAGTCTTCAAACCTCAATAATCAATCTCCAATCCTAGATCCTCAATCCCCAAACCTCAATCCTTAATCCTCAATCTTCAATCCTCAATCCCCAGTCCTCAATCTTCAATCCTCAATCCTCAATCCTCAATCCTCAATTCTCAATCCTCAATCCTCAAACCTCAATCCTCAACCGTCAGTCCTCGTCCTCAATCCTCAACCCTCAATCCTCAATCCTCAATCTTCAATCATCAATACTCAATCTTCAATCTTCAATCTTCAACCCTCAGTCCTCAATCCTCAACCCTCAATCCTCAATCCTCAGTCCTCAATCCTCAATATTCAACACACAACCCTCAACCATCAATCCTCAATACTCAACCATCAATCCTCAATTCTCAATACTCAGTAGAATATCCTGAATTCTCAGGATTCAATACTCAAACCTCAATCCTCAACCTTCAGCCCTCATCCTCCAAACTCAATCCTCAATCCTTAATCCCCAATATTCAATCCTCAATACTCAATCTTCAATCCACAATCCTCAATCCTCAATCCTCAATCCTCAACCCTCAGTCATCAATACTCAATCTTCAATACTCAATCCTCAATCCTCAATCCTCAATCCTCAATCCTCAAGCCTCAATCATCATTCCTCAATACTCAATCGTCAGTCTTCAATCCTCAATACTCAATCTTCAATCCTCAATCCTCAATCCTCAATCCTCAATCCTCAATCATCAATCATCAATACCCAATCCTCAATCTTCAATCCTCAATCCTCAATCCTCAATCCTCAATCCTCAATCCTCAATCCTCAATCCCCAATACGCAATCTTCAATCCTCAATCCTCTATCCTCAATCCTCAATCCTCAATCCTCAATCCCCAACCCTCAGTCATCATTCCTCAAACCTCAATCCTCAACCCTCAGTCCTCATCCTCAATTCTGAATTCTCAATCCTAAATCCTCAATCCTCATTCTTCAATCCTCAATACGCAATCCTCAATCTTCAATCCTCAATCCTCAATCCTCAATTCTCAACCCTGAACCCTCAATCCTCAGACCTCAAACATCAATACTCAACCCTGAGTCCTCGTCCTCAATCCACAACCCTCAATCCTCAATCCTCAATCTTCAATCCTCAATCCTCAATCCTCAATCCTCAATCCTCAATCCTCAATCCTCAATCATCAATATTCAATCCTCAATCCTCAATTCTGTATCCTCAGCCCTCAATCCTCAATCGTCAATCCTCAATCCCCAATCCTCAATCTTCCATCCTCAATCATCAATCATCAATCCTCAATCCTCAATCCTCAAACCTCAATCCTCAGCCCTCAGTCCTCATCCTCAATTCTCAATTCTCAATCCTCAATCCTTAATCCTCAGTCTTCAATCCTCAATAATCAATCTCCAATCCTTGATCCTCAATCCCCAATCCTCAAACCTTAATCCTCAATCTTCAATCCTCAATCCCCAGGCCTCAATCTTCAATCCTCAATCCTCAGTCCTCAATCCTCAGTCCTCAATCCACAATCCTCAATCCTCAAACCTCAATCCTCAACCGTCAGTCATCGTCCTCAATCCTCAACCCTCAATCCTCAATCCTCAATCTTCAATCATCAATACTCAATCTTCAATCTACAACGCTCAATCCTCAATCCTCAATCCTCAATCCTCAATCCTCAATCCTCAATCCTCAATATTCAACACACAACCCTCAACCATCAATCCTCAATACTGAACCATCAATCCTCAATTCTCAATACTCAACATAATATCCTGAATTCTCATGATTCAATACTCAATCCTCAATATTCAATAATCAAATCTCAATCCTCAAACATCAATTCTCAACACTCAATCCTCAATACTCAATCCTCATTCTTCAATCCGCAATACCCAATCCTCAATCTTCAATCCTCAATCCTCAATCCTCAATACTCAATCCTCAATCCTCAGTCCGCAGTCCTCAAACCTCAACACTCAATCCTCAATCCTCAATCTTCAATCATCAATATTCAATCTTCAATCCTCAATCCTCAATCCTCAATCCTCAGTCCTCAATCCTCAATCTTTAATCCTCAATCCTCAATCCACAATCCTCAATCCTCAATCTTCAACCCTCAATACTCAATCTTCAATCCTCAATCCTCAATCCTCAATCCTCAATCCTGAATCCTCAATCCTCAATCTTCAATCCTCAATACTCAATCTTCAATCCTCAATCCTCAATCCTCAATCCTCAATCCTCCAACCTCAATCCTCAACCGTCAGTCCTCGTCCTCAATCCTCAAACCTCAATCCTCAATCCTCAATCTTCAATCATCAATAATCAATCTTCAATACTCAATCCTCAATCCTCAATCCTCAATCCTCAATCCTCAATATTCAACACACAACCCTCCACCATCAATCCTCAATACTCAACCATCAATCCTCAATTCTCAATACTCAATAGAATATCCTGAATTCTCATGGTTCAATACTCAATCCACAAAGTTCAGTAATCAAACCTCAATCCTCAAACATCAACTTTCAACACTCAATCCTCAATACTCAGTCCTCTCTCTTCAATCCTCCATCCTCAATCCTCAATCCTCAAGCGTCAATCCTCAATCCTCAATCCTCAACCCTCAATCCTCAGTCCTCAAACCTCAAACCGGAATCCTCAATCCTGAATCCTCAATACTCAATCCTCAATCGTCAATCTTCAATCCTCAATACTCCATCTTCAATCCTCAATCCTCAATCATCAAACCTCAATCCTCATTCTTCAATCCTGAATACCCAATCCTCAATCTTCAATCCTCAATCCTCAGTCCGCAATCCTCAATCCTCAATCCTCAATCCTCAATCTTCAATCCTCAGTCCCAAATCCTCAATCTTCAATACACAATACTCAATCCTCAATCCTCAATCCTCAATCCTCATTCTTCAATCCTCAATACCCAATCCTCAATCTTCAATCCTCAATCCTCAATCCTCAATTCTCAATCATCAATCCTCAATCCTCAGACCTGAAACATCAATAATCAAACCTGAGTCCTCGTCCTCAATCCACAACCCTCAATCCTCAATCCTCAATCTTCAATCCTCAATCCTCAATCCTCAATACTCAATCCTCAATCCTCAATCCTCAGTCTTCAATCCTCAATAATCAATCTCCAATCCTAGATCCTCAATCCCCAATACTCAGTCCTCAATCCTCAATCTTTAATCCACAATACTCAATCTTCAATCCTCAATCCTCAGTCCTCAAACCTCAATTCTGAATTCTCAATCCTGAATCCTCAATCTTCAGCCCTCAGTCCTCAACAATCAGTTGTCAATCCTCAATCCTCAATATAATATCCTCAATTCACAGCTTTCAATACTCAATGCTCAATCTGCATTCTTCAAATCTCTATCCACAAACATCAATTCTCATCACTCAACCCTCAACACTCAGTCCTCAATGTTCAATCCTCAATCTTCAATCCTCAATCATCAATCCCCAATCCTCAATCCTCAAACCTCAATCCTCAACCCTCAGTCCTCATCCTCAATTCTCAATCCTCAATCCTCAATCCTCAATCCTCAATCCTCAGTCATCAATACTCAATCTTCAATACTCAATCCTCAATCCTCAATCCTCAATCCTCAATCCTCAAGCCTCAATCATCATTCCTCAATTCTCAATCGTCAGTCTTCAATCCTCAATACTCAATCTTCAATCCTCAATCCTCAATCCTCAATCCTCAATCCTCAATCATCAATCATCAATACCCAATCCTCAATCTTCAATCCTCAATCCTCAATCCTCAATCCTCAATCCTCAATCCTCAATCCTCAATCTTCAATCCTCAGTCCCAAATCCTCAATCTTCAATCCTCAATCCTCAATCCACAATCCTCAATCCTCATTTTTCAATCCTCAACACCCAATCCTCAATCTTCAATCCTAAATCTTCAATCCTCAATTCTCAACCATCAACCCTCAACCCTCAGACCTCAAACATCAATACTCGACCCTGAGTCCTCGTCCTCAATCCACAACCCTCAATCCTCAATCCTCAATCTTCAATCCTCAATCCTCAATCCTCAATCCTCAATCCTCAATCATCAATATTCAATCCTCAATCCTCAATTCTCTATGTTCAACCCTCAATACTCAATCGTCAATCCTCAATCCCCAATCCTCAATCTTCAATCCTCAATCATCAATCCTCAATCCTCAATCCTCAAACCTCAATCCTCAAACCTCAGTCCTCATCTTCAATTCTCAATTCTCAATCCTCAATCCTTAATCCTCAGTCTTCAAACCTCAATAATCAATCTCCAATCCTAGATCCTCAATCCCCAAACCTCAATCCTTAATCCTCAATCTTCAATCCTCAATCCCCAGTCCTCAATCTTCAATCCTCAATCCTCAATCCTCAATCCTCAATTCTCAATCCTCAATCCTCAAACCTCAATCCTCAACCGTCAGTCCTCGTCCTCAATCCTCAACCCTCAATCCTCAATCCTCAATCTTCAATCATCAATACTCAATCTTCAATCTTCAATCTTCAACCCTCAGTCCTCAATCCTCAACCCTCAATCCTCAATCCTCAGTCCTCAATCCTCAATATTCAACACACAACCCTCAACCATCAATCCTCAATACTCAACCATCAATCCTCAATTCTCAATACTCAGTAGAATATCCTGAATTCTCAGGATTCAATACTCAAACCTCAATCCTCAACCTTCAGCCCTCATCCTCCAAACTCAATCCTCAATCCTTAATCCCCAATATTCAATCCTCAATACTCAATCTTCAATCCACAATCCTCAATCCTCAATCCTCAATCCTCAATCCTCAGTCATCAATACTCAATCTTCAATACTCAATCCTCAATCCTCAACCCTCAATCCTCAATCCTCAAGCCTCAATCATCATTCCTCAATTCTCAATCGTCAGTCTTCAATCCTCAATACTCAATCTTCAATCCTCAATCCTCAATCCTCAATCCTCAATCCTCAATCATCAATCATCAATACCCAATCCTCAATCTTCAATCCTCAATCCTCAATCCTCAATCATCAATCCTCAATCCTCAATCCTCAATCTTCAATGCTCAGTCCCAAATCCTCAATCTTCAATCCTCAATCCTCAATCCTCAATCCTCAATCCTCATTTTTCAATCCTCAACACCCAATCCTCAATCTTCAATCCTAAATCTTCAATCCTCAATTCTCAACCATCAACCCTCAACCCTCAGACCTCAAACATCAATACTCAACCCTGAGTCCTCGTCCTCAATCCACAACCCTCAATCCTCAATCCTCAATCTTCAATCCTCAATCCTCGATCCTCAATCCTCAATCCTCAATCATCAATATTCAATCCTCAATCCTCAATTCTCTATGTTCAACCCTCAATACTCAATCGTCAATCCTCAATCCCCAATCCTCAATCTTCAATCCTCAATCTTCAGTCCTCAATACTCAATCTTGAATCCTCAATCCTCAATCCTCAACCCTCAGACCTCATCCTCAATCCTCAATTCTCAATCCTCAATGCTCAATCTTCAATCCTCAATACTCAATCTTCAATCCTCAATCTTCAGTCCTCAATTCTCAATCTTCCACCCTCAATCCTCAATCCTCGATCCTCAATCCTCAATCCTCAATCGTCAATCTCCAATCCTGAATACTCAATCTTCAATAGTCAATCCTCAATACCCAATCCTCAATCCTGATTCTTCAATCCTCAGTACCCAATCCTCAATCTTCAATCCTCAATCCTCAATCCTCAATTCCCAATCCTCAATCCTCAGTCCTCGGTACTCAAACCTCAATCCTGAACCGTCAGCCCTCATCCTCAATCCTCAACCCTCAATCCTCAATCCTCAATCCTCAATCCTCAATCCTCATTCTTCAATCCGCAATACCCAATCCTCAATCCTCAATCATCAATCCTCAATCCTCAATCCTCAATACTCAATCCTCAATCCTCAGTCCTCAGTCCTCAGACCTCAACCCTCATCCCTCAGCCCTCATCCTCAATCCTCAACCCTCAATCCTCAATCCTCAGTACTCAATCCTCAATCTTCAATCCTCAAACCTCAATCCTCAGCAGTCAGTCCTCGTCCTCAATCCTCAACCCTCAATCCTCAATCCTCAATCCTCAATCTTCAATCCTCAATCCTCAATCCTCAAACCTCAATCCTCAGCCCTCAGTCCTCATCCTCAATCCTCAATTCTCAATCCTCAATCCTCAAACCTCAATCCTCAGCCGTCAGTCCTCGTCCTCAATCCTCAACCCTCAATCCTCAATCCTCAATCTTCAATCATCAATACTCAATCTTCAATCTTCAACCCTCAATCCTCAATCCTCAACCCTCAACCCTCAATCCTCAATCCTCAATCCTCAATATTCAACACACAACCCTCAACCATCAATCCTCAATACTCAACCACCAATCCTCAATTCTCAATACTCAGTAGAATATCCTGAATTCTCAGGATTCAATACTCAAACCTCAATCCTCAACCTTCAGCCCTCATCCTCCATCCTCAATCCTCAATCCTTAATCCCCAATATTCAATCCTCAATACTCAATCTTCAATCCACAATCCTCAATCCTCAATCCTCAATCCTCAATCCTCAGTAATCAATACTCAATCTTCAATACTCAATCCTCAATCCTCAATCCTCAATCCTCAAGCCTCAAGCCTCAATCATCATTCCTCAATTCTCAATCGTCAGTCTTCAATCCTCAATACTCAATCTTCAATCCTCAATCCTCAATCCTCAATCCTCAATCCTCAATCATCAATCATCAATACCCAATCCTCAATCTTCAATCCTCAATCCTCAATCCTCAATCCTCAATCCTCAATCCTCAATCCTCAATCTTCAATCCTCAGTCCCAAATCCTCAATCTTCAATCCTCAATCCTCAATCCTCAATCCTCAATCCTCATTTTTCAATCCTCAACACCCAATCCTCAATCTTCAATCCTAAATCTTCAATCCTCAATTCTCAACCATCAACCCTCAATCCTCAGACCTCAAACATCAATACTCAACCCTGAGTCCTCGTCCTCAATCCACAACCCTCAATCCTCAATCCTCAATCTTCAATCCTCAATCCTCAATCCTCAATCCTCAATCCTCAATCATCAATATTCAATCCTCAATCCTCAATTCTCTATGTTCAACCCTCAATACTCAATCGTCAATCCTCAATCCCCAATCCTCAATCTTCAATCCTCAATCATCAATCCTCAATCCTCAATCCTCAAACCTCAATCCTCAACCCTCAGTCCTCATCTTCAATTCTCAATTCTCAATCCTCAATCCTTAATCCTCAGTCTTCAAACCTCAATAATCAATCTCCAATCCTAGATCCTCAATCCCCAATCCTCAATCCTTAATCCTCAATCTTCAATCCTCAATCCCCAGTCCTCAATCTTCAATCCTCAATCCTCAATCCTCAATCCTCAATACTCAATATTCAACACACAACCCTCAACCATCAATCCTCAATACTCAACCATTAATCCTCAATTCTCACTACTCAACAGAATATCCTGAATTCTCATGGTTCAATGCTCAGTCCACAATATTCATTAATCAAATCTCAATCCTCAAACATCAATTCTAAACACACAATCCTCAACACTCAGTCATCTCTCTTCAATCCTCCATCCTCAATCCTCAATCCTCAAGCGTCAATCCTCGATCCTCAATCCTCAACCCTCAATCCTCAGTCCTCAAACCTCAATCCCGAATCTTCAATCCTGAATCCTCAACCTTCAGCCTTCAGTCCTCAACAATCAATTGTCAATCCGCAATCCTCAATAGAATATCCTCAATTCACAGTTTTCAACACTCAATCCCCAATCTTCAATCTTCAAATCTCAATCCACAAGCATCAATTCTCATCACTCAACCCTCTACCCTCAGTTCTCAATCTTCAATCCTCAATCCTCAGTCCTCAATCTTCAATCCTCAATACTCAATCTTCAATCCTCAATCCTCAGTTCTCTATCCTCAACCCTCAATCCTCAATCCTCAATCCCCAATCCGCAATCTTCAATCCTCAATCATCAATCCTCAATCCTCAATCCTCAATCCTCAAACCTCAATCCTCAACCCTCAGTCCTCATCCTCAATTCTCACTTCTCAATCCTCAATCATTAATCCTCAGTCTTCAATCCTCAATAATCAATCTCCAATCCTAGATCCTCAATCCCCAATCCTCAATCCTTAATCCTCAATCTTCAATCCTCAGTCCCCAGTCCTCAATCTTCAATCCTCAATGCTCAATCCTCAATCCTCAATCCTCAGTCCTCAATCCTCAATCCTCAATCCTCAATCCTCAGTCATCAATACTCAATCTTCAATACTCAATCCTCAATCCTCAATCCTCAATCCTCAAGCCTCAATCATCATTCCTCAATTCTCAATCGTCAGTCTTCAATCCTCAATACTCAATCTTCAATCCTCAACCCTCAATCCTCGATCCTCAATCCTCAATCATCAATCATCAATACCCAATCCTCAATCTTCAATCCTCAATCCTCAATCCTCAATCCTCAATCCTCAATCCTCAATCCTCAATCCTCAATCTTCAATCCTCAGTCCCAAATCCTCAATCTTCAATCCTCAATCCTCAATTCTCTATGTTCAACCCTCAATACTCAATCGTCAATCCTCAATCCCCAATCCTCAATCTTCAATCCTCAATCATCAATCCTCAATCCTCAATCCTCAAACCTCAATCCTCAACCCTCAGTCCTCATCTTCAATTCTCAATTCTCAATCCTCAATCCTTAATCCTCAGTCTTCAAACCTCAATAATCAATCTCCAATCCTAGATCCTCAATCCCCAATCCTCAATCCTTAATCCTCAATCTTCAATCCTCAATCCCCAGTCCTCAATCTTCAATCCTCAATCCTCAATCCTCAATCCTCAATACTCAATATTCAACACACAACCCTCAACCATCAATCCTCAATACTCAACCATTAATCCTCAATTCTCACTACTCAACAGAATATCCTGAATTCTCATGGTTCAATGCTCAGTCCACAATATTCATTAATCAAATCTCAATCCTCAAACATCAATTCTAAACACACAATCCTCAACACTCAGTCCTCTCTCTTCAATCCTCCATCCTCAATCCTCAATCCTCAAGCGTCAATCCTCGATCCTCAATCCTCAACCCTCAATCCTCAGTCCTCAAACCTCAATCCCGAATCTTCAATCCTGAATCCTCAACCTTCAGCCTTCAGTCCTCAACAATCAATCGTCAATCCGCAATCCTCAATAGAATATCCTCAATTCACAGTTTTCAATACTCAATCCCCAACCTTCAATCTTCAAATCTCAATCCACAAGCATCAATTCTCATCACTCAACCCTCAACACTCAGTCCTCAATCTTCAATCCTCAATCCTCAGTCCTCAATCTTCAATCCTCAATACTCAATCTTCAATCCTCAATCCTCAGTTCTCTATCCTCAACCCTCAATCCTCAATCCTCAATCGCCAATCCGCAATCTTCAATCCTCAATCATCAATCCTCAATCCTCAATCCTCAATCCTCAAACCTCAATTCTCAATCTTCAGTCCTCAATACTCAATCTTGAATCCTCAATCCTCAATCTTCAACCCTCAGACCTCATCCTCAATCCTCAATTCTCAATCCTCAATGCTCAA
The DNA here is from genome assembly GCF_051401765.1 of Calliopsis andreniformis. Lineage (NCBI taxonomy): Eukaryota > Metazoa > Arthropoda > Insecta > Hymenoptera > Andrenidae > Calliopsis > Calliopsis andreniformis. The sequence goes on along the minus strand of NW_027480455.1, from coordinate 2,465,087 downwards.
TCTTCAATCCTCAATACTCAATCTTCAATCCTCAATCTTCAGTCCTCAATTCTCAATCTTCAATCCTCAATCCTCAATCCTCGATCCTCAATCCTCAATCCTCAATCGTCAATCTCCAATCCTGAATACTCAATCTTCAATACTCAATCCTCAATACCCAATCCTCAATCCTGATTCTTCAATCCTCAGTACCCAATCCTCAATCTTCAATCCTCAATCCTCAATCCTCAATTCCCAATCCTCAATCCTCAGTCCTCGGTCCTCAAACCTCAATCCTGAACCGTCAGCCCTCATCCTCAATCCTCAACCCTCAATCCTCAATCCTCAATCCTCAATCCTCAATCCTCATTCTTCAATCCGCAATACCCAATCCTCAATCCTCAATCATCAATCCTCAATCCTCAATCCTCAATACTCAATCCTCAATCCTCAGTCCTCAGTCCTCAGACCTCAACCCTCATCCCTCAGCCCTCATCCTCAATCCTCAACCCTCAATCCTCAATCCTCAGTACTCAATCCTCAATCTTCAATCCTCAAACCTCAATCCTCAGCAGTCAGTCCTCGTCCTCAATCCTCAACCCTCAATCCTCAATCCTCAATCCTCAATCCTCAATCCTCAATCCTCAATCCTCAATCCTCAATCTTCAATCCTCAGTCCCAAATCCTCAATCTTCAATCCTCAATCCTCAATCCTCAATCCTCAATCCTCATTTTTCAATCCTCAACACCCAATCCTCAATCTTCAATCCTAAATCTTCAATCCTCAATTCTCAACCATCAACCCTCAATCCTCAGACCTCAAACATCAATACTCAACCCTGAGTCCTCGTCCTCAATCCACAACCCTCAATCCTCAATCCTCAATCTTCAATCCTCAATCCTCAATCCTCAATCCTCAATCCTCAATCATCAATATTCAATCCTCAATCCTCAATTCTCTATGTTCAACCCTCAATACTCAATCGTCAATCCTCAATCCCCAATCCTCAATCTTCAATCCTCAATCATCAATCCTCAATCCTCAATCCTCAAACCTCAATCCTCAACCCTCAGTCCTCATCTTCAATTCTCAATTCTCAATCCTCAATCCTTAATCCTCAGTCTTCAAACCTCAATAATCAATCTCCAATCCTAGATCCTCAATCCCCAATCCTCAATCCTTAATCCTCAATCTTCAATCCTCAATCCCCAGTCCTCAATCTTCAATCCTCAATCCTCAATCCTCAATCCTCAATACTCAATATTCAACACACAACCCTCAACCATCAATCCTCAATACTCAACCATTAATCCTCAATTCTCACTACTCAACAGAATATCCTGAATTCTCATGGTTCAATGCTCAGTCCACAATATTCATTAATCAAATCTCAATCCTCAAACATCAATTCTAAACACACAATCCTCAACACTCAGTCATCTCTCTTCAATCCTCCATCCTCAATCCTCAATCCTCAAGCGTCAATCCTCGATCCTCAATCCTCAACCCTCAATCCTCAGTCCTCAAACCTCAATCCCGAATCTTCAATCCTGAATCCTCAACCTTCAGCCTTCAGTCCTCAACAATCAATTGTCAATCCGCAATCCTCAATAGAATATCCTCAATTCACAGTTTTCAACACTCAATCCCCAATCTTCAATCTTCAAATCTCAATCCACAAGCATCAATTCTCATCACTCAACCCTCTACACTCAGTTCTCAATCTTCAATCCTCAATCCTCAGTCCTCAATCTTCAATCCTCAATACTCAATCTTCAATCCTCAATCCTCAGTTCTCTATCCTCAACCCTCAATCCTCAATCCTCAATCCCCAATCCGCAATCTTCAATCCTCAATCATCAATCCTCAATCCTCAATCCTCAATCCTCAGTCCTCAATCCTCAATCTTTAATCCTCAATCCTCAATCCACAATCCTCAATCCTCAATCTTCAACCCTCAATACTCAATCTTCAATCCTCAATCCTCAATCCTCAATCCTCAATCCTGAATCCTCAATCCTCAATCTTCAATCCTCAATACTCAATCTTCAATCCTCAAGCCTCAATCCTCAATCCTCAATCCTCCAACCTCAATCCTCAACCGTCAGTCCTCGTCCTCAATCCTCAAACCTCAATCCTCAATCCTCAATCTTCAATCATCAATAATCAATCTTCAATACTCAATCCTCAATCCTCAATCCTCAATCCTCAATCCTCAATATTCAACACACAACCCTCCACCATCAATCCTCAATACTCAACCATCAATCCTCAATTCTCAATACTCAATAGAATATCCTGAATTCTCATGGTTCAATACTCAATCCACAAAGTTCAGTAATCAAACCTCAATCCTCAAACATCAACTTTCAACACTCAATCCTCAATACTCAGTCCTCTCTCTTCAATCCTCCATCCTCAATCCTCAATCCTCAAGCGTCAATCCTCAATCCTCAATCCTCAACCCTCAATCCTCAGTCCTCAAACCTCAAACCGGAATCCTCAATCCTGAATCCTCAATACTCAATCCTGAATCGTCAATCTTCAATCCTCAATACTCCATCTTCAATCCTCAATCCTCAATCATCAAACCTCAATCCTCATTCTTCAATCCTGAATACCCAATCCTCAATCTTCAATCCTCAATCCTCAGTCCGCAATCCTCAATCCTCAATCCTCAATCCTCAATCTTCAATCCTCAGTCCCAAATCCTCAATCTTCAATACACAATACTCAATCCTCAATCCTCAATTCTCAATCCTCATTCTTCAATCCTCAATACCCAATCCTCAATCTTCAATCCTCAATCCTCAATCCTCAATTCTCAATCATCAATCCTCAATCCTCAGACCTGAAACATCAATAATCAAACCTGAGTCCTCGTCCTCAATCCACAACCCTCAATCCTCAATCCTCAATCTTCAATCCTCAATCCTCAATCCTCAATACTCAATCCTCAATCCTCAATCCTCAGTCTTCAATCCTCAATAATCAATCTCCAATCCTAGATCCTCAATCCCCAATACTCAGTCCTCAATCCTCAATCTTTAATCCACAATACTCAATCTTCAATCCTCAATCCTCAGTCCTCAAACCTCAATTCTGAATTCTCAATCCTGAATCCTCAATCTTCAGCCCTCTGTCCTCAACAGTCAGTTGTCAATCCTCAATCCTCAATATAATATCCTCAATTCACAGCTTTCAATACTCAATGCTCAATCTGCATTCTTCAAATCTCTATCCACAAACATCAATTCTCATCACTCAACCCTCAACACTCAGTCCTCAATGTTCAATCCTCAATCTTCAATCCTCAATCATCAATCCCCAATCCTCAATCCTCAAACCTCAATCCTCAACCCTCAGTCCTCATCCTCAATTCTCAATCCTCAATACTCAATCCTTAATCCTCAGTCCTCAATCCTCAATAATCAATCTCCAATCCTAGATCCTCATTCCCCAATCCTCAATCCTTAATACTCAATCTTCAATCCTTAATCCCCAGGCCTCAATCTTCAATCCTCAATGCTCAATCCTCAATCCACAATGCTCAATCCTCAATACTCAATCATCAATCCTCAATCTTCAATCCTCAATACTCAATCTTCAATCCTCAATCCTCAATCATCAATCCTCAATCCTCAATCCTCAATCCTCAATCCTCAATCCTCAATCTTCAGTCCTCAATACTTAATCTTGAATCCTCAATCCTCAATCCTCAACCCTCAGACCTCATCCTCAATCCTCAATTCTCAATCCTCAATGCTCAATCTTCAATCCTCAATACTCAATCTTCAATCCTCAATCTTCAGTCCTCAATTCTCAATCTTCAATCCTCAATCCTCAATCCTCGATCCTCAATCCTCAATCCTCAATCGTCAATCTCCAATCCTGAATACTCAATCTTCAATACTCAATCCTCAATACCCAATCCTCAATCCTGATTCTTCAATCCTCAGTACCCAATCCTCAATCTTCAATCCTCAATCCTCAATCCTCAATTCCCAATCCTCAATCCTCAGTCCTCAGTCCTCAAACCTCAATCCAGAACCGTCAGCCCTCATCCTCAATCCTCAAACATCAATCCTCAATCCTCAATCCTCAATCCTCAATCCTCATTCTTCAATCCGCAATACCCAATCCTCAATCCTCAATCTTCAATCCTCAATCCTCAATCCTCGATACTCAATCCTCAATCCTCAGTCCTCAGTCCTCAGACCTCAACCCTCATCCCTCAGCCCTCATCCTCAATCCTCAACCCTCAATCCTCAATCCTCAGTACTCAATCCTCAATCTTCAATCCTCAAACCTCAATCCTCAGCAGTCAGCCCGCGTCCTCAATCCTCAACCCTCAATCCTCAATCCTCAATCCTCAATCTTCAATCCTCAATCCTCAATCCTCAAACCTCAATCCTCAGCCCTCAGTCCTCATCCTCAATTCTCAATTCTCAATCCTCAATCCTCAAACCTCAATCCTCAACCGTCAGTCCTCGTCCTCAATCCTCAACCCTCAATCCTCAATCCTCAATCTTCAATCATCAATACTCAATCTTCAATCTTCAATCTTCAACCCTCAATCCTCAATCCTCAATCCTCAGTCCTCAATCCTCAATATTCAACACACAACCCTCAACCATCAATCCTCAATACTCAACCATCAATCCTCAATTCTCAATACTCAGTAGAATATCCTGAATTCTCAGGATTCAATACTCAAACCTCAATCCTCAACCTTCAGCCCTCATCCTCCAAACTCAATCCTCAATCCTTAATTCCCAATATTCAATCCTCAATACTCAATCTTCAATCCACAATCCTCAATCCTCAATCCTCAATCCTCAATCCTCAGTCATCAATACTCAATCTTCAATACTCAATCCTCAATCCTCAATACTCAATCCTCAATCCTCAAGCCTCAATCATCATTCCTCAATTCTCAATCGTCAGTCTTCAATCCTCAATACTCAATCTTCAATCCTCAATCCTCAATCCTCAATCCTCAATCCTCAATCATCAATCATCAATACCCAATCCTCAATCTTCAATCCTCAATCCTCAATCCTCAATCCTCAATCCTCAATCCTCAATCCTCAATCTTCAATCGTCAGTCCCAAATCCTCAATCTTCAATCCTCAATCCTCAATCCTCAATCCTCAATCCTCATTTTTCAATCCTCAACACCCAATCCTCAATCTTCAATCCTAAATCTTCAATCCTCAATTCTCAACCATCAACCCTCAACCCTCAGACCTCAAACATCAATACTCGACCCTGAGTCCTCGTCCTCAATCCACAACCCTCAATCCTCAATCCTCAATCTTCAATCCTCAATCCTCAATCCTCAATCCTCAATCCTCAATCATCAATATTCAATACTCAATCCTCAATTCTCTATGTTCAACCCTCAATACTCAATCGTCAATCCTCAATCCCCAATCCTCAATCTTCAATCCTCAATCATCAATCCTCAATCCTCAATCCTCAAACCTCAATCCTCAACCCTCAGTCCTCATCTTCAATTCTCAATTCTCAATCCTCAATCCTTAATCCTCAGTCTTCAAACCTCAATAATCAATCTCCAATCCTAGATCCTCTATCCCCAAACCTCAATCCTTAATCCTCAATCTTCAATCCTCAATCCCCAGTCCTCAATCTTCAATCCTCAATCCTCAATCCTCAATCCTCAATTCTCAATCCTCAATCCTCAAACCTCAATCCTCAACCGTCAGTCCTCGTCCTCAATCCTCAACCCTCAATCCTCAATCCTCAACCTTCAATCATCAATACTCAATCTTCAATCCTCAATCCTCAGTTCTCTATCCTCAACCCTCAATCCTCAATCCTCAATCCCCAATCCGCAATCTTCAATCCTCAATCATCAATCCTCAATCCTCAATCCTCAATCCTCAAACCTCAATCCTCAACCCTCAGTCCTCATCCTCAATTCTCACTTCTCAATCCTCAATCATTAATCCTCAGTCTTCAATCCTCAATAATCAATCTCCAATCCTAGATCCTCAATCCCCAATCCTCAATCCTTAATCCTCAATCTTCAATCCTCAGTCCCCAGTCCTCAATCTTCAATCCTCAATGCTCAATCCTCAATCCTCAATCCTCAGTCCTCAATCCTCAATCCTCAATCCTCAATCCTCAGTCATCAATACTCAATCTTCAATACTCAATCCTCAATCCTCAATCCTCAATCCTCAAGCCTCAATCATCATTCCTCAATTCTCAATCGTCAGTCTTCAATCCTCAATACTCAATCTTCAATCCTCAACCCTCAATCCTCGATCCTCAATCCTCAATCATCAATCATCAATACCCAATCCTCAATCTTCAATCCTCAATCCTCAATCCTCAATCCTCAATCCTCAATCCTCAATCCTCAATCCTCAATCTTCAATCCTCAGTCCCAAATCCTCAATCTTCAATCCTCAATCCTCAATTCTCTATGTTCAACCCTCAATACTCAATCGTCAATCCTCAATCCCCAATCCTCAATCTTCAATCCTCAATCATCAATCCTCAATCCTCAATCCTCAAACCTCAATCCTCAACCCTCAGTCCTCATCTTCAATTCTCAATTCTCAATCCTCAATCCTTAATCCTCAGTCTTCAAACCTCAATAATCAATCTCCAATCCTAGATCCTCAATCCCCAATCCTCAATCCTTAATCCTCAATCTTCAATCCTCAATCCCCAGTCCTCAATCTTCAATCCTCAATCCTCAATCCTCAATCCTCAATACTCAATATTCAACACACAACCCTCAACCATCAATCCTCAATACTCAACCATTAATCCTCAATTCTCACTACTCAACAGAATATCCTGAATTCTCATGGTTCAATGCTCAGTCCACAATATTCATTAATCAAATCTCAATCCTCAAACATCAATTCTAAACACACAATCCTCAACACTCAGTCCTCTCTCTTCAATCCTCCATCCGCAATCCTCAATCCTCAAGCGTCAATCCTCGATCCTCAATCCTCAACCCTCAATCCTCAGTCCTCAAACCTCAATCCCGAATCTTCAATCCTGAATCCTCAACCTTCAGCCTTCAGTCCTCAACAATCAATCGTCAATCCGCAATCCTCAATAGAATATCCTCAATTCACAGTTTTCAATACTCAATCCCCAACCTTCAATCTTCAAATCTCAATCCACAAGCATCAATTCTCATCACTCAACCCTCAACACTCAGTCCTCAATCTTCAATCCTCAATCCTCAGTCCTCAATCTTCAATCCTCAATACTCAATCTTCAATCCTCAATCCTCAGTTCTCTATCCTCAACCCTCAATCCTCAATCCTCAATCGCCAATCCGCAATCTTCAATCCTCAATCATCAATCCTCAATCCTCAATCCTCAATCCTCAAACCTCAATTCTCAATCTTCAGTCCTCAATACTCAATCTTGAATCCTCAATCCTCAATCTTCAACCCTCAGACCTCATCCTCAATCCTCAATTCTCAATCCTCAATGCTCAATCTTCAATCCTCAATACTCAATCTTCAATCCTCAATCTTCAGTCCTCAATTCTCAATCTTCAATCCTCAATCCTCAATCCTCGATCCTCAATCCTCAATCCTCAATCGTCAATCTCCAATCCTGAATACTCAATCTTCAATACTCAATCCTCAATACCCAATCCTCAATCCTGATTCTTCAATCCTCAGTACCCAATCCTCAATCTTCAATCCTCAATCCTCAATCCTCAATTCCCAATCCTCAATCCTCAGTCCTCGGTCCTCAAACCTCAATCCTGAACCGTCAGCCCTCATCCTCAATCCTCAACCCTCAATCCTCAATCCTCAATCCTCAATCCTCAATCCTCATTCTTCAATCCGCAATACCCAATCCTCAATCCTCAATCATCAATCCTCAATCCTCAATCCTCAATACTCAATCCTCAATCCTCAGTCCTCAGTCCTCAGACCTCAACCCTCATCCCTCAGCCCTCATCCTCAATCCTCAACCCTCAATCCTCAATCCTCAGTACTCAATCCTCAATCTTCAATCCTCAAACCTCAATCCTCAGCAGTCAGTCCTCGTCCTCAATCCTCAACCCTCAATCCTCAATCCTCAATCCTCAATCCTCAATCCTCAATCCTCAATCCTCAATCCTCAATCTTCAATCCTCAGTCCCAAATCCTCAATCTTCAATCCTCAATCCTCAATCCTCAATCCTCAATCCTCATTTTTCAATCCTCAACACCCAATCCTCAATCTTCAATCCTAAATCTTCAATCCTCAATTCTCAACCATCAACCCTCAATCCTCAGACCTCAAACATCAATACTCAACCCTGAGTCCTCGTCCTCAATCCACAACCCTCAATCCTCAATCCTCAATCTTCAATCCTCAATCCTCAATCCTCAATCCTCAATCCTCAATCATCAATATTCAATCCTCAATCCTCAATTCTCTATGTTCAACCCTCAATACTCAATCGTCAATCCTCAATCCCCAATCCTCAATCTTCAATCCTCAATCATCAATCCTCAATCCTCAATCCTCAAACCTCAATCCTCAACCCTCAGTCCTCATCTTCAATTCTCAATTCTCAATCCTCAATCCTTAATCCTCAGTCTTCAAACCTCAATAATCAATCTCCAATCCTAGATCCTCAATCCCCAATCCTCAATCCTTAATCCTCAATCTTCAATCCTCAATCCCCAGTCCTCAATCTTCAATCCTCAATCCTCAATCCTCAATCCTCAATACTCAATATTCAACACACAACCCTCAACCATCAATCCTCAATACTCAACCATTAATCCTCAATTCTCACTACTCAACAGAATATCCTGAATTCTCATGGTTCAATGCTCAGTCCACAATATTCATTAATCAAATCTCAATCCTCAAACATCAATTCTAAACACACAATCCTCAACACTCAGTCATCTCTCTTCAATCCTCCATCCTCAATCCTCAATCCTCAAGCGTCAATCCTCGATCCTCAATCCTCAACCCTCAATCCTCAGTCCTCAAACCTCAATCCCGAATCTTCAATCCTGAATCCTCAACCTTCAGCCTTCAGTCCTCAACAATCAATTGTCAATCCGCAATCCTCAATAGAATATCCTCAATTCACAGTTTTCAACACTCAATCCCCAATCTTCAATCTTCAAATCTCAATCCACAAGCATCAATTCTCATCACTCAACCCTCTACACTCAGTTCTCAATCTTCAATCCTCAATCCTCAGTCCTCAATCTTCAATCCTCAATACTCAATCTTCAATCCTCAATCCTCAGTTCTCTATCCTCAACCCTCAATCCTCAATCCTCAATCCCCAATCCGCAATCTTCAATCCTCAATCATCAATCCTCAATCCTCAATCCTCAATCCTCAGTCCTCAATCCTCAATCTTTAATCCTCAATCCTCAATCCACAATCCTCAATCCTCAATCTTCAACCCTCAATACTCAATCTTCAATCCTCAATCCTCAATCCTCAATCCTCAATCCTGAATCCTCAATCCTCAATCTTCAATCCTCAATACTCAATCTTCAATCCTCAAGCCTCAATCCTCAATCCTCAATCCTCCAACCTCAATCCTCAACCGTCAGTCCTCGTCCTCAATCCTCAAACCTCAATCCTCAATCCTCAATCTTCAATCATCAATAATCAATCTTCAATACTCAATCCTCAATCCTCAATCCTCAATCCTCAATCCTCAATATTCAACACACAACCCTCCACCATCAATCCTCAATACTCAACCATCAATCCTCAATTCTCAATACTCAATAGAATATCCTGAATTCTCATGGTTCAATACTCAATCCACAAAGTTCAGTAATCAAACCTCAATCCTCAAACATCAACTTTCAACACTCAATCCTCAATACTCAGTCCTCTCTCTTCAATCCTCCATCCTCAATCCTCAATCCTCAAGCGTCAATCCTCAATCCTCAATCCTCAACCCTCAATCCTCAGTCCTCAAACCTCAAACCGGAATCCTCAATCCTGAATCCTCAATACTCAATCCTCAATCGTCAATCTTCAATCCTCAATACTCCATCTTCAATCCTCAATCCTCAATCATCAAACCTCAATCCTCATTCTTCAATCCTGAATACCCAATCCTCAATCTTCAATCCTCAATCCTCAGTCCGCAATCCTCAATCCTCAATCCTCAATCCTCAATCTTCAATCCTCAGTCCCAAATCCTCAATCTTCAATACACAATACTCAATCCTCAATCCTCAATTCTCAATCCTCATTCTTCAATCCTCAATACCCAATCCTCAATCTTCAATCCTCAATCCTCAATCCTCAATTCTCAATCATCAATCCTCAATCCTCAGACCTGAAACATCAATAATCAAACCTGAGTCCTCGTCCTCAATCCACAACCCTCAATCCTCAATCCTCAATCTTCAATCCTCAATCCTCAATCCTCAATACTCAATCCTCAATCCTCAATCCTCAGTCTTCAATCCTCAATAATCAATCTCCAATCCTAGATCCTCAATCCCCAATACTCAGTCCTCAATCCTCAATCTTTAATCCACAATACTCAATCTTCAATCCTCAATCCTCAGTCCTCAAACCTCAATTCTGAATTCTCAATCCTGAATCCTCAATCTTCAGCCCTCTGTCCTCAACAGTCAGTTGTCAATCCTCAATCCTCAATATAATATCCTCAATTCACAGCTTTCAATACTCAATGCTCAATCTGCATTCTTCAAATCTCTATCCACAAACATCAATTCTCATCACTCAACCCTCAACACTCAGTCCTCAATGTTCAATCCTCAATCTTCAATCCTCAATCATCAATCCCCAATCCTCAATCCTCAAACCTCAATCCTCAACCCTCAGTCCTCATCCTCAATTCTCAATCCTCAATACTCAATCCTTAATCCTCAGTCCTCAATCCTCAATAATCAATCTCCAATCCTAGATCCTCATTCCCCAATCCTCAATCCTTAATACTCAATCTTCAATCCTTAATCCCCAGGCCTCAATCTTCAATCCTCAATGCTCAATCCTCAATCCACAATGCTCAATCCTCAATACTCAATCATCAATCCTCAATCTTCAATCCTCAATACTCAATCTTCAATCCTCAATCCTCAATCATCAATCCTCAATCCTCAATCCTCAATCCTCAATCCTCAATCCTCAATCTTCAGTCCTCAATACTTAATCTTGAATCCTCAATCCTCAATCCTCAACCCTCAGACCTCATCCTCAATCCTCAATTCTCAATCCTCAATGCTCAATCTTCAATCCTCAATACTCAATCTTCAATCCTCAATCTTCAGTCCTCAATTCTCAATCTTCAATCCTCAATCCTCAATCCTCGATCCTCAATCCTCAATCCTCAATCGTCAATCTCCAATCCTGAATACTCAATCTTCAATACTCAATCCTCAATACCCAATCCTCAATCCTGATTCTTCAATCCTCAGTACCCAATCCTCAATCTTCAATCCTCAATCCTCAATCCTCAATTCCCAATCCTCAATCCTCAGTCCTCAGTCCTCAAACCTCAATCCAGAACCGTCAGCCCTCATCCTCAATCCTCAAACATCAATCCTCAATCCTCAATCCTCAATCCTCAATCCTCATTCTTCAATCCGCAATACCCAATCCTCAATCCTCAATCTTCAATCCTCAATCCTCAATCCTCGATACTCAATCCTCAATCCTCAGTCCTCAGTCCTCAGACCTCAACCCTCATCCCTCAGCCCTCATCCTCAATCCTCAACCCTCAATCCTCAATCCTCAGTACTCAATCCTCAATCTTCAATCCTCAAACCTCAATCCTCAGCAGTCAGCCCGCGTCCTCAATCCTCAACCCTCAATCCTCAATCCTCAATCCTCAATCTTCAATCCTCAATCCTCAATCCTCAAACCTCAATCCTCAGCCCTCAGTCCTCATCCTCAATTCTCAATTCTCAATCCTCAATCCTCAAACCTCAATCCTCAACCGTCAGTCCTCGTCCTCAATCCTCAACCCTCAATCCTCAATCCTCAATCTTCAATCATCAATACTCAATCTTCAATCTTCAATCTTCAACCCTCAATCCTCAATCCTCAATCCTCAGTCCTCAATCCTCAATATTCAACACACAACCCTCAACCATCAATCCTCAATACTCAACCATCAATCCTCAATTCTCAATACTCAGTAGAATATCCTGAATTCTCAGGATTCAATACTCAAACCTCAATCCTCAACCTTCAGCCCTCATCCTCCAAACTCAATCCTCAATCCTTAATTCCCAATATTCAATCCTCAATACTCAATCTTCAATCCACAATCCTCAATCCTCAATCCTCAATCCTCAATCCTCAGTCATCAATACTCAATCTTCAATACTCAATCCTCAATCCTCAATACTCAATCCTCAATCCTCAAGCCTCAATCATCATTCCTCAATTCTCAATCGTCAGTCTTCAATCCTCAATACTCAATCTTCAATCCTCAATCCTCAATCCTCAATCCTCAATCCTCAATCATCAATCATCAATACCCAATCCTCAATCTTCAATCCTCAATCCTCAATCCTCAATCCTCAATCCTCAATCCTCAATCCTCAATCTTCAATCGTCAGTCCCAAATCCTCAATCTTCAATCCTCAATCCTCAATCCTCAATCCTCAATCCTCATTTTTCAATCCTCAACACCCAATCCTCAATCTTCAATCCTAAATCTTCAATCCTCAATTCTCAACCATCAACCCTCAACCCTCAGACCTCAAACATCAATACTCGACCCTGAGTCCTCGTCCTCAATCCACAACCCTCAATCCTCAATCCTCAATCTTCAATCCTCAATCCTCAATCCTCAATCCTCAATCCTCAATCATCAATATTCAATACTCAATCCTCAATTCTCTATGTTCAACCCTCAATACTCAATCGTCAATCCTCAATCCCCAATCCTCAATCTTCAATCCTCAATCATCAATCCTCAATCCTCAATCCTCAAACCTCAATCCTCAACCCTCAGTCCTCATCTTCAATTCTCAATTCTCAATCCTCAATCCTTAATCCTCAGTCTTCAAACCTCAATAATCAATCTCCAATCCTAGATCCTCTATCCCCAAACCTCAATCCTTAATCCTCAATCTTCAATCCTCAATCCCCAGTCCTCAATCTTCAATCCTCAATCCTCAATCCTCAATCCTCAATTCTCAATCCTCAATCCTCAAACCTCAATCCTCAACCGTCAGTCCTCGTCCTCAATCCTCAACCCTCAATCCTCAATCCTCAACCTTCAATCATCAATACTCAATCTTCAATCCTCAATCCTCAGTTCTCTATCCTCAACCCTCAATCCTCAATCCTCAATCCCCAATCCGCAATCTTCAATCCTCAATCATCAATCCTCAATCCTCAATCCTCAATCCTCAAACCTCAATCCTCAACCCTCAGTCCTCATCCTCAATTCTCACTTCTCAATCCTCAATCATTAATCCTCAGTCTTCAATCCTCAATAATCAATCTCCAATCCTAGATCCTCAATCCCCAATCCTCAATCCTTAATCCTCAATCTTCAATCCTCAGTCCCCAGTCCTCAATCTTCAATCCTCAATGCTCAATCCTCAATCCTCAATCCTCAGTCCTCAATCCTCAATCCTCAATCCTCAATCCTCAGTCATCAATACTCAATCTTCAATACTCAATCCTCAATCCTCAATCCTCAATCCTCAAGCCTCAATCATCATTCCTCAATTCTCAATCGTCAGTCTTCAATCCTCAATACTCAATCTTCAATCCTCAACCCTCAATCCTCGATCCTCAATCCTCAATCATCAATCATCAATACCCAATCCTCAATCTTCAATCCTCAATCCTCAATCCTCAATCCTCAATCCTCAATCCTCAATCCTCAATCCTCAATCTTCAATCCTCAGTCCCAAATCCTCAATCTTCAATCCTCAATCCTCAATTCTCTATGTTCAACCCTCAATACTCAATCGTCAATCCTCAATCCCCAATCCTCAATCTTCAATCCTCAATCATCAATCCTCAATCCTCAATCCTCAAACCTCAATCCTCAACCCTCAGTCCTCATCTTCAATTCTCAATTCTCAATCCTCAATCCTTAATCCTCAATCTTCAATCCTCAATCCCCAGTCCTCAATCTTCAATCCTCAATCCTCAATCCTCAATCCTCAATACTCAATATTCAACACACAACCCTCAACCATCAATCCTCAATACTCAACCATTAATCCTCAATTCTCACTACTCAACAGAATATCCTGAATTCTCATGGTTCAATGCTCAGTCCACAATATTCATTAATCAAATCTCAATCCTCAAACATCAATTCTAAACACACAATCCTCAACACTCAGTCCTCTCTCTTCAATCCTCCATCCGCAATCCTCAATCCTCAAGCGTCAATCCTCGATCCTCAATCCTCAACCCTCAATCCTCAGTCCTCAAACCTCAATCCCGAATCTTCAATCCTGAATCCTCAACCTTCAGCCTTCAGTCCTCAACAATCAATCGTCAATCCGCAATCCTCAATAGAATATCCTCAATTCACAGTTTTCAATACTCAATCCCCAACCTTCAATCTTCAAATCTCAATCCACAAGCATCAATTCTCATCACTCAACCCTCAACACTCAGTCCTCAATCTTCAATCCTCAATCCTCAGTCCTCAATCTTCAATCCTCAATACTCAATCTTCAATCCTCAATCCTCAGTTCTCTATCCTCAACCCTCAATCCTCAATCCTCAATCGCCAATCCGCAATCTTCAATCCTCAATCATCAATCCTCAATCCTCAATCCTCAATCCTCAAACCTCAATTCTCAATCTTCAGTCCTCAATACTCAATCTTGAATCCTCAATCCTCAATCTTCAACCCTCAGACCTCATCCTCAATCCTCAATTCTCAATCCTCAATGCTCAATCTTCAATCCTCAATACTCAATCTTCAATCCTCAATCTTCAGTCCTCAATTCTCAATCTTCAATCCTCAATCCTCAATCCTCGATCCTCAATCCTCAATCCTCAATCGTCAATCTCCAATCCTGAATACTCAATCTTCAATACTCAATCCTCAATACCCAATCCTCAATCCTGATTCTTCAATCCTCAGTACCCAATCCTCAATCTTCAATCCTCAATCCTCAATCCTCAATTCCCAATCCTCAATCCTCAGTCCTCGGTCCTCAAACCTCAATCCTGAACCGTCAGCCCTCATCCTCAATCCTCAACCCTCAATCCTCAATCCTCAATCCTCAATCCTCAATCCTCATTCTTCAATCCGCAATACCCAATCCTCAATCCTCAATCATCAATCCTCAATCCTCAATCCTCAATACTCAATCCTCAATCCTCAGTCCTCAGTCCTCAGACCTCAACCCTCATCCCTCAGCCCTCATCCTCAATCCTCAACCCTCAATCCTCAATCCTCAGTACTCAATCCTCAATCTTCAATCCTCAAACCTCAATCCTCAGCAGTCAGTCCTCGTCCTCAATCCTC